>NC_142946.1:34913163-34953163 GCF_046866305.1 Octopus bimaculoides
CATAACATTGCGTATGTGTATGTGTGTGTTAGTTTTGATATACGTATATACATATATTCATATGTGTGTATGAGTGTGTGAGTGGATATATACACATATATACACACAGAGATAGATATACATATGCATATATATATATATATATATATATATATATATATATATATATATATATATATACATATATATTTATATATGGTGTGTATTTCAATATATATATATATATATATACACACATGTATGTATATATGTATATATAATATATATACGTATATATATATATATATATATATATATATATATATATATATATATATATATATATATATATATATATATATATATGATGTAGATTCTTACATATACATATCTACATACGTTTGTGTATACACACACACACACACATACAAATACATATATGTATATATTTACATCTATTTACACATATATTCATGCATACAGACATATATATATACACGCAGATAAACAAGCATAGAAACACACACATACACACAATGCTGACACAACACAACCCACACACACTGACGCGCGAATACCTACATACTGAACGAAACCTAATTAATAAATAAACAGTTTACAAAATGGAACATTGAATTTAAAACTGTCGTGTTTTTCTATCTTTTAAATTATGCACGAAATCTTATTTTAACTGATATTAATGAAAACCTAATTAATTCCTCTTCATATTTGTATATTTTATCAATTATTTACTTGTGAATGTGTGTGTGTGTGTATGTTTGTTTGTTTCTTTTACGTTTTGTTTTAACATTTCAGGGTATTTTTATTGTCTTTTTATATGGGTATTTTTTGTTGTTGTTAAACTTCTTATGGTAAGAAATAGTTTTTAAATCTATTTTATTTGAGCTTATTTCATAGAAATATTTACTTCTGTTTTTTGGAATTGTTTCTGTTGTTGTTCCAGAAGTTGTTGCCATTTTTGTTGTTTTTGCTGTTTATTTTAATGTTGCTGTTGTTGTTGTTTTTTTTTTTTGCTGTTCACCTTGTCATTGTTGTTCTTGTTGTTGTTGCTATAATTCTTGTTGAGGATGATGATGATACTGTTCGTGTTGCTGTTACGGTTTTTGCCGCTGTTAGTGGGAGCTCTGTTATTGTTGCTGTTGTTGGTGGAGGTGCCGACGATGCTGCCGTTTCTGCATTTGCTGCAGCTGCTGCTGTTGGTTCTGTTATGTTCTTTTCTGTTGTTGTTGCTGTTACTGTTGGTGCCGTCACCGTTTAATTTTCAGTACAACATTCATTGATTAGACCAGAAGTTCTCAACCATTGTTTTTACCTTTGGACCCCTTTGATCCATATTTGAGTCCACAGGACCCCCATGGACATTCGTTGTTTAAAACACCCTACTTTATTTTTATAATTAAATATTAGGAATTGTATTTAAAAAAATTGTCAAAATATTTTGAGCATTGTAGAAGGAGAAGCAATTTATTGCACATAAATTTTAACAATAAAAGCCTATATGGGCCCTGGTTGAGAATCCCTAGACTAGACCGATGATAAAATGTGTTCCGGTCGTGACTATCACGTATCTATTTTCTTCAGAAACCATCTATATATTTTTCTCTTTTACTTCCAGGGTCAGTAGGAAGGGGCAGTGTCTATGAGGGTCTTCAAAGACCCTTCAAGATCAGTGAGTTTGATGACACCAGTGTTCATTTTGAACTTTTGTAAGTCAACACTTTCGGGGAAAGGCATGAGTCGGAAGAAAACTCCAGAAGATCTACGTTCTTGGAAGAAAAGACTGGGCATAGTAATCAGTGAGGAGTCTGGTGGGGTTGGACACAATAAACATGATGAGAGGATGAGAGACGAATGGGTAGAAATTGTGTGAAAGGAGAGGAAATTAGCCCAACCAGATTGGAGGAGCAAAAGTCGTTTTAGGACATCATCATCCAATGCATTTCCTCTTGTTATTGTTGCTCTATGTTGTTGCTAACCTTAGGTCATTCTTGATCGAACTGACCTATCATGAATGATGCTCCAGTTTCAGCCATCATTTATGACTCAATGTAATGTAATACATTATAAAAATGCTACTTTGTTGCTTTCTTGTTAACCTCTGGCCACGGTCAATCCAGTAGACATTTGATCAAAGATATTCTGTGTCCTTCACATATTTTTTCGGATATAGCTTATCTAAGTTTACAATTTTCAATGTGCCATTGCTATTTGTAAGAAGATAAAGTGGGATTAGGATGCTATTCTGTAGAAGGCCCTTCTTTGTTTACTTAGAATGGTGTTTGTGATGTTATTGTTGCTAATCAGTCCTGATCCAACAAAACTATAATCAAAATTCTTGATCTCCCAGCCTTGCACATTCCGTTTATAAGTCAGATAATGTGTCTTAAACTTTCTCATCCAATGTGGGCTTTCATTAATATGGCCTTGATTGAGCTGATCTATTCTGAAAGGTATTCCAGTCATGATCATTTTCTTATCCAATATGTCTTTACTTTATAAGATGCCAGAATGTGCTGCCTCGAAGAGATTGTGCCAAAGAGGCTTGTGATGCGACAACATCTAGACAAGTCCTAAGCTACGGATTTGCAGTGGTTATTATTACAATACTCTTGTATGGACGAAAATGTATAAAGTGGGGGGACGTTTCTATCAGCGCAGATGTTGCCAGAAAGAAATGTATAGAGAAAGAAAGGAGCCGGCAAGGAGGTTCTTTTTTTAGTCCTAGCAGCACTTCACTAATAATGTCCCCGTTGTAAGGGTTATTTTTGGTAAACCCACCCCTATACATATTAACATTTCAAAACGACATTGATACAACCAGGGGAATCAAGTTCTTCACACACAGACATATCCATGTGGGTACGGGTTGAAGGAAATTGGCGACACATTTTAGTGGGTTGAGTGAGCGTGATGGAGCTCCCTGAAAAGTTGTTAGTAGTAGTAGTAGTAGTAGTAGTAGTAGTAGTAGTAGTAGTGGTAGTAGTAATTGTGGTGGTGTTGGTGGTGGTGGTGTTGGTGTTGGTGGTAGAGGTAGAGGAAGAAGAGATACTTTGAAAGTATGAAGTTGTATCACTTTCTTGTCTATTAAATGTAACTATGCATAGCCTTTAATAGTTTCTTTCACCGACAAAGGAAGGTGGCGGAAAAGGAGGGCACTGGATTATTATTTTTTTTCTTTTTCTCTCGTTTTTTTTAGCTTTCCTTATATCTTATATGTTCAAATTTTGTTCGAGCGAGGAATTTGTCATTTGTCTAGTAATACAGTACCGGTCATTTAAGGCGGCGAGCTGTCAGAATCGTTAGCACGCCGGGCGAAATTCTTTGCGGCATTTCGTCTGACTTCGCGTTCCAAGTTTGAATTCCGCCGAGGTCGACTTTACCTTTCATCCCTTTCGGGGTCGATAAAAATAAGTACCAGTTGAGTACTGGGGGTCAATGCAATCGACTTAGCCCCTTCCCGAAATTGCTGGCCTTGAGCCAAAATTTGAAATCAATATAATACTGGACATGTATTGAAGGTCACAATTCTGTCTTCCTTTCAATTTTTGATTTTTTTTTTTCAGTTAGAAACATCATATTTGTATCCACAGTTTGTAAAGGCAATAAAGTTGTCGTAGTTATTGTTTAATCACACATCAGTTGTAAGAGAGCAGACAAGCCTATTCTCAAAGAACATTCCACTTATGACCAAATTGTTTTTTTTCTTCTGTAATAATGTATCTAGGACTATGTTACTTAATGAAGCCTTCTACAAACCTGCAGAATGTGGTTTGAAGTAGTTTTCACTGCTATTCTAAATAGTAGGGCGTCCTTTGAAGGAATTTGAGCTGCTATTTCTAGACAGTAGGGTAAGATTTAAGGGAAATTCGGCTACTGTTTGTGAACAATAGGGTGTGATTTGAGAGAGATTAAGCTCTCAACAGTAAGATGTGGCTTGAGGGATTGAGCTGCTATTTCTAGACAACCGGATGTAGTTTGAGGGAAATTATGCTATTATTTCTAAGCAGCAGAGCGTGTATTGAGGGATATTTGGCAGCTCTTTCTATCAAATTGAATGTGCTCACACAGGCCACAGCAACAGAGTAGATAGGAACAATAGATTACCGGATTAGATAGCTTTCTATGTAATCTTTTTTTTCTTGGAACATCAGGAATCTGAATGTTGTGGTGGCCATAATTTATCTTTAACTTGTATGTATACCATAAGTGTCAATCATAACATGAGGGGCAAAACAATCGGCGACTATCCCTCCTACTCCATACTCTACACATATTTGGTATCATACCAATATCAGATATCAATATTTCATAAAGATCATGACAGAAAACTGCTTTAATCCATTCCAATTTTTCGTTCATTTCTTTTCACGTCATTGATTTTAAAAAATAAATTACAAAAAAAAAACAAAACACAAAAAAAATAAGGCTCGATGATGATAATGATGATGATGCTGACGACCGACGACGACGACGATGGTGATGATGATGATGATGATGATGCCGATGATGATGATGATGAAGATGATGGTGGTGATGACGATGACGATGATGATGATGGTGGTAGTAGTGATGAATGGGGGTGATGATAATGACGTTTAAATAATTATGAAAATGAGCGTCTAATGAGTCTAATGACTGATAATTATCCAGATGACAAAGATGATGCTGATGGAGAGGCAGATATTGATGTTGTTGGTGTTGTTGTTGATGATGATGATGATGATGATGATGATCATCATCATCATCATCATCATGGTGATGGAACTGGTGATGATGCTGATGATTATGATGATAATGTCGATGATGATATTCATAGTGATGATGATAATGGTTATTTAAATATGATGATGACGACAACGACGATGACGACGACGACGACGACGACGACGACGACGACGACGACGACGACGACGACGACGACGACGACGGTGGTGGTAATGATGACAGCGATGACGATAATGGTAGTTCGTGAAAGTGTCGCGTCAGTGAGTCTTCGAGGTGAAAATTGAAAAGTCTATATCGACCTCACTGCAGGTGTCTTTGAAAACATTTATCACAGAATGAACAAGGCGTTCTTTGTTTCAAATTACTATATCCTGTTTCAAGTCATGATCGGATTCAATTGCATATATATACATACATACATATATATATATATATATATATATATATATATATATATATATATATATATATATATATATATATATATATATATATATATATATATATATATATATATATATATATATATATATATATATATATATATATATATATATGAAGGGAGAATAATAAAGTAAAAGCGAAATAACATTGGAATTTAATTTTAAAAAATCTTATATAAACTTAAATGAATTGAAATGAGAAAGAAAATTCAATTAAAAGTGTTGAGATAATAGAAAAACCTCATTGATTTTTATCACTGAGAGCCCTTTATATATATATATATATATATATATATATACATACATATGTATGTATATGTGAGTGTGTGTGTATGTAAGTATATACATATATATATATATATATGTGTATGTATATATATATATATATATGTATATCTGTGTGTGTGTGTGTGTGTGCGTGCGTGTGCACACGCATGTCTACGTCTGTATGCGTGCGCAAATTTCTCTTGTTGAGAGGACGAAGTACGAATGTTCAGCGCGGTATGTCGTCTTAGAGAAAAGGCGAATAATGATTGCAGTGCAGTATGGCCCATGACAGCAGCAAAATAAAACAAAAGAGAGATATGGTGTAGAACCAGGCACTGTATAGAATTTACGGTAATGTAGAAGGGAGATGGTGAGATGACAGTTTTGGGGTGTGAGGCATATGATAAAAAGGCTGCTGTTATCTTGCATGCAAAACGATATTTTGTGTAGATATGTTTGAATCGGTTTCAAGTTAACAGAATTTGTGCACATCATATTAGAACTGAATCCAGTGAGTGTTTAAGCACACGTTCACATGGACCTCTACATGAAGGTTCAACATGTTAGACATAAGAGCTAAATCTCCTCAGATCTACTCCCTCTTGAGTTAAATGTGAAAAGCTTACAGGACATAATATAGCCATTCATATTCTTGACAATGATGGACAGTCACTTTGGGATCGACTTTACGCATAGGCCTGTTTATGTAATAAGGAACTAAACCTCAGCAACAACAGTTTGTGAGAAATAAGTTCAGAAATATACTGTATCTCGTGTAGCCAGCCCAAGTCTTGATGCTCTGCTGCAGTAAGGGAAAGATACGTTTTTGATGCATACGAACCTTCCAAATCAAAGAAAAGTAAGGAAGGTCAGTATCTAGAAGAAAAGATAGGACGATTATTGTTGGAATAGTATTGACAATAAGCATGTCATCTCAAAGCAGACTTGGGTTAAGCAGCAATAATCTGATTACCAACATAGGTAAATATGACCACAGAATTTTGCCTAGAGTTTTCGATTGAAATAAGGGCCTCTTCCGAGAAACTTAAAGGTTTCACTGTTTTCTAATCAGCTCTGTAAGAATTTTACTATTTTTAAAAAGGTTTACAACAGTAACAACTGCAGTTATACCAATAAGGTCACAATGACACCGTGAAAATGACAATAACAATGATAATAACAACAAAAAGAATTGCAAAAACAACGACCACATCGCCGAAGAAAAGACCTTTTTTAGTAGAATGATTTAAACGCGATTATCAAAGAAATAAGGAAATAAGTTCATGTTGGCCAATCGCCCAATTAGTTCTACGAGTGGATTGATCCCTTAAGTAGAAAGGAGCCACGAAGGAAGTAGGACGCTTAGTTTCATGTTCAAATACTCTGATATGTTTTGTCAAATTAAGATTTTAAATGTCAGTTGCTAACCAGATGAACAAGTATTCCATGTCACTCAATTATGTTAAGTGGTAGATTGTTAGAGTCGTTAGAGTTGAGAGAGGTATATCTTGGGGTGTCTGTTTCGACTGGATACTCTAAGAGTTCAAATCCTCGTTGCGATCAAGTTTACTTTTCAACCTTTCTGGTCGATAAAGTATTAGCTCAGAACGATTATCAATGGATTTGTTGTTCCCTAATGTTTATAAATAACCTAGACTTAATATAAAATAAAGTCATTTACAACATAGAGACATCCGTAGTAAAAATTCAACAAATAACCCACTCCCTACAAATTAGTTTCATCGGCTAACCGTATCATCGGGATTGTTTGGTATCCTACAGAGACAGGAACAAGTTTCTGCTATTAAATCAGAGATAGTCGGTCACATGGAGTTGATATGAAAGATGGTCAGTTTCTCAAACGTAACGAGACCTGTCGATATTTTTGTACATCTCTTTACTGACAAATTCTATCGACCGAAGGCAGTTATGATGCCTTCCACAGACCTCGAGTGAGAAAACGAGAAAGGATTTTACTTCGAAAGTTTCTATCCAGAGCGCAGGCCTGATCAATATTTCAATATTTTATATTTTTTTTATAGAAATCAAGTTCGGTTCTATATTTAAGAGACGAGAAATTATGTACATTATTTACGTTATTTACATTTAACGGATATTTGTCCTCATTTTGTTTGTTGTTAACACAACGTTTCGGCTGATGTACCCTCCAGCTTTCATCAGGTGTCTTAGGAATGAGAACCCAGGTTCGAAATTTCCCCAAGATACCTGATAAAGGCTGGAGGATATATCAGCCGAAACATTGTGTTAACAACAAACAAGATGAGGACAAATATCCGTCGAATGTAAATAACGTAAAGAAATCAAGTTGTCTCTTAGCCTTATGTTGCTGCAACTGTCCAAGGAACATGCAAAGTCTGACATAACTTGGTCTCAGTGTTGCTACCGTCGATCCTGTTAATGAATGCAAGGCTGACACTTTACTTCTTCTGCCAATCTGCGGCCTTAGACTGGTTACTTTGTACGACCCTAATATTACGTTGTCAGATACATTTGTTCGTTTCTTTCCAATGTTACTTGAATTAACACGAAATATATTTGTATCGTAGCGTTTAATGGTGCCTTTTTTAAAGTTCTTTTCTTTCCCTACTTAGATAAATTCTACTTCTTTTCAGGCATATGACGACGGAATGCCAGGTAGAAAAACAATGAGTATTTTCGACGCCTACTTCTCTTTCAATCAAGGTTCCAGTGCTGTCAAAGCCGCTCGAGACATTTGTGTTGAATGCAGTGAAAGAGCTATTACTGAAAGAACTGCACACAAATATTTTTTACGCTTCAAGGAGGGAAAATTCGACGTCACAATCACTTCGCATTCCGGCCGATTTGTTCAGTTCAATGAGAATAGATTGAACTAGCTTATCCGTGCCAATACCAATTAGAAAACGGTCCAGTAGATGTGAACGTTCTCGTGATACTGTCACCCATCACCTTCACTCGACGAATAATGTCCAAAACACCTCGGTGCATGGGAATTATACGCTCTGAATTTAAAAAAAAATATATAAACTCCAAGGCTTCTCTATCATCATCAGTTTTCTCGTTCGACATCACGCTACTCGTGGACACAGAGATTTCTTTAGCGCATCGTGACTGATGATGAAACAATAATGTTTTTACGTGAAGACGAAACAGAGGAAAGAATGGCTGAGAACGAACGATTAAGCGAGTTGAGACGGAGCTGCATCTATGCAAGACACTGATCTGAGTTCGATGGAATTAAGAAAATGAAGGAGAAAGTTCAGTCATGCACGCAAATTTGGTATTACGGGTTTCCTTACACTATCATTTATTTCCCTTGAGTTTACCCCACAACACACACCACAAAATGTTTGAAAACAACAACACGGTCAACACAGAACTTTACGTTCAGCAAATGTACCTCATCAACGAGGTAATCCAGCTGAAAGGACCCAGCTGGTGTCATGGCCATGCTTCTTCAACTGGACAATGTTCTCTCCACGCCAAGTAAAAATGCTGTTCAAGAGCTCAGGTGGGAAGTTCTAATGTACTCGTCTACTCTCCAACAGTCAGCGAGGGGCTCTGTTAGACAATCGTGTGGAACTGACTGAAAAGGTGACTCGATGAATCCTTCGAGTCAAGACTTGGTGATTTCAACCGTCAACGCATTAACAAAGTCGTGGCGCGTTGGCAAGAATTGGTGAACAATGGAGAAATTATTAACTGATTTGTTAATATGGTTAATGAAAACTAAGGATCGATATAAATGGCAAAAAACAAAAAAATAAAAACAAACAAAACGAACAAATTAATTTACAAGCCAATAGAAAATTTATAGAAAATTTATTATTTATTCGACATGAACTGATTAAGTTCAATTCCAATTGGTTCATTTACTTATCTTGGAAAGATAAGTGACAAAATTGTCACACACACACACGCACACACATAAATATACACATACACATGTGTATGCACAGATATTCACACACACACATACATATATAATATATACATTATATATATATCCATACATAAGTTTACATACATATACACACACAGATACGAACAGACAGACATTATATTTACATACAGAGATACTTTACAGATATACACATATACGCATACATACGTACACACACTCACACACACGCACAAACACACACACAAGCACATACACATATATTGTATGCATGTACGTATCGATGTATGAATAGATGACAAAAGAAAATGGCGTTTATTTCTTTCTAATAACCATCAAGTGGAAGAGATAGTTCAGTCTTTCACGCAAATTTGGTATTAAGGATTTCCTTACACCGCCATATATTTCCCTTGATTTCACATGCACACACACACATACACACACACACACACACACACACACACACACACACTCGGATATATTCGTGTAAGTATGCAGTATATATATATATATATATATATATATATCTATATATATATATATATATAAGGGTATGTGAGTGCGTATATAAATATCTATATGTTTATTTATATTTGCATAGGTGTGTGTGAGTGTGCGCGTGTGTGCGCGCACGCGTTATCAATCAATCAATATATCTATCTATCTATCTATCTATCTATCTATCTATCTATCTATCTATCTATCTATCTATCTATCTGTCTGTCTGTCTGTCTGTCTGTCTGTCTATCTATGCCACTGTCTGTCCGTTCCCCTCTTTCTCTCTCTCATGAATATGCATCATTTATTTATACAAAATTATACATTATTTATATATCTAAATCTACGCTGTCATATATATATATATATATATATATATATATATATATATATATATATATATATGAATACAAATATACATATACGTATATATACGTATATATATATATATATATATATATATATATATATATATATATATTCACGTGGAGACCTACATGTAGATGTATGTATTTATATGTATATATGTACGTTTAATCCCTATAAGGGACGCTTTATCGCTTTAGCCACGCTAACGTTACTAAAGATGCAACATTTTATGCCTGTCGACTTCGGCCTTTCATTGGTCTGCACACCGTACATACATGTTTAATTAGTGGCAGTCAGCGGAAATTGTCCACTTTCCGCTGTCCACCATCGCTGCACGACATATGACGTGTCAGCACCCACTAAAAGGCACTGGAAGACCGATGAACGCCTCGACAACAGCAGCGATAACAATGATGGTGACAATGATAATGTTGATGATGATAATGATGGTGATAGTGATGATCATGATAATGATGATGGGGGTAGTGGTGGTGGTGGTGGTAGTGGTGGTGCTGATAATGATGATGATCATGGAGATAGTGGTGCTGGAGGTTGTGACAATGATGATGATTAAGGTGGTGGCTGAGAGTAATGATGACAGAAGTAGCATCGCTGGTAGAGATGGTCGTGATGAGAAGGAGGTGAAAGAGTAGGACGAGGACGACGACAATGGTGGTTGATGATGACGATGGTGATGATGATGACGATGACGTCGACAAAGACGATGACGTCGACAAAGACGATGACAATGAAGATGACGACAACTATGATGATGATGATGACGCTATCTCATTGTGCTAAGAATTGAGACCTGTTAAATTCCTCGTACCATTTGCCCTTACGGTATTTCAAATTCTTATTCAAGTGGCTTTTAGCATTCGTAGTCTATAAATTTTAATGATAGACCCTGTTCTGCCCAATAAATCTATTTTCACGCAAATATATGTGGACCTGTCGACACCTGCAGAGGTCGACGCAAATATATAGTGCAATGTTTTCGCGAAGTTTTGCAGTTTCAAATTTTCTTCCTTTCCAGCATGCGGATACTTACTTCGAACATACAGTCTTTCTGTCTGTCTGCCTCTCTCTCTCTCTCTCTCTCTCTCTCTCTCTCTCTCACACACACACACACACACACATAAGGACATACACACACTCACATGCTCAATGTATTATATAGAGGGTGGATAGAATATTCTTCTCTGCTGCAGGCAGAAAGACTGAAATCTTGCAGGAAGAGACTAGTTGATTTCAACGACTCCAGTGTTTCACTGGTACATAATTTATCGATCCCGAAAGGACGAAAGGCAAAATCGACCTCGGTGGAATTTGAACTCAGAACGTAACGACGGACGAATTACCGCTAAGCGCTAATTCAGAGCGCTAAGCGCTAATTCAGAGCGCTAACGATTCTGCCAGCTCACCGACTGAGGGTGGATAGAATATTAGAAACATCACTTTTCATTTAATTATTTTTTCCTATTGACAATATGACACATCCAAAACAGTACTAGCCTGCATACTGGATGGGCCAAAAGTCACGCACAAAATAAGTTCAGTGCGCTCCGGAATTGTCAGACATGCATCAATTTATCCAAAACTGAATAACATAAATAAAATAGTGATGTATAAACATGTATTTGTACATAATGGACAAAATAGACAGTAATAATAATTACGTAATATAAATTAAATGTCATGTTTTGGTGCGTTACGTTTGACCCATACTATATGCATTTATGTGTAATTAAGTATGTCTTGTGCTTCATAAATTAACTCTAGTTTTCTTTTTCTCTTTTTTGTAGATATCTGTCTATCATAATAAAAGCGAAATTCTGTCTGCCTGGGACGCCTGTATCTCAGTCTACATTTGCTCTACATAGACGTATTAAGCTTTTTTGGAATCAAGATGATCCCGGATTGAAAATCGGCTCTTCATTTCGTTCTTGAACATTCAAAATTGTGATATGATTTAAAAGCATTTGGGTCGCTACTTCTAACAGGCAAATCTTGGCTGACTCATACCATCTTGGTTGGCGTTTGTCAGATAACGTCAGAGATAAAAGGGGAGATAAATGACATTCGCTCTGTTAATTTTACGTCGAGATAAGAACTTTGAAATAAATTGGCCAACAACTGGAATTCAACTTGAGGCTTGAACTATAGAATGATTGCATTACAGAATTCTCATACGTCCTTAATCTCTGATCAAACAGCACGGACATATAATCATTATGGACACAGTCTTCAGTTTTTGGCTGCAGGCCCTATTAACCCTCCACAGGAGGCTGCTTAAAAGTCAGCTCGGAGTGCGGCTTTTAAGTTAGTATTTAAATAAGTTGAAATGCATGACGTCTGAATTCCAAAACACAAGGTTTTGGAGCACAGTTGACTGGATTTTCAATGACCAAAGCTGCTGAATCTGAACGCTAAAGAGTTAATCCTAAGCGATCAGATTTCTCTGTCAAATGTAATGTTTATTTATTCACATTGTTTTGAATTTACCCTGCATAATTTTGTAGTCTTGTGATTTGGAGGATGTAATTGTTTATGCTTAAAATTGACATTCTAGGGTATGTGTGAGAGACCAGACCTGGTCAGTTCTAACATAAACCACGTAGAATATTTGTCCCGGATATTTAAAAGCTAAAGGGTTAATGTTTCGAAGATACGGTCCCTGAAATCATATCGCCATTGCAAAACTGAGGTAAATAAAACTCGATACCATGGGAGGACTGCAATTACTAAACCTCAATAAGGGGAATAATGGTATCTTGACTATCAGAAGTGGTCCATGGACAATAGGTCAATTGAACAATGTCATCTCTACTAAATCATCCTTCATCCATTTTCACCTCTCCAGGGCAAGTTTATGTGTGAAGACATCCGAAAGAAGTCTTCAACCCTGACACTTTGGCTCCTACTGTGACGCTTGGAGGTGGCTCTTTGATGATTTGGGCAACCATGTAGCGAAATTTTATTGGTTCTTTAGTTGTTCTACATGACAATGTTGACGCTGTGAATTATCTTAGTATTTTGGCTGATCATGCTGCTATTCTTTTAACGGTTTCAGTCGTAGGACTTCGGTCATGGTGGAGTACCACCTTATTCATCTTATGGTACAAACTTGATTCCTGTAGGTAGCGCAATCTTCCAGGTTTAAAATGCACTTACTGTTTTACACGACTTACATTTTTCAAAATTGGTTATGAAGAACGCAGTTAATACGAAGATCACAAAAGTGAAGTCCACTACTTAGATTGCAATTCCCACCCTACAATCACCCACCGGATCTCAATATAATTGAACATTTACGGTGCATTTTAGAGCAGCTAGTGAGCAGCCGCTTCCCTCCACCATCATCGCTGAAAGAGGCATGGCCGGTTTAACGTGAATAACAGCTCAAAGTTCTCCTACCAATCGTTCAGAACTTGTATGGATCAATTTCGCGAAGTTTTAAGAGTGTGACTGATGCTAAAAGTGGACCAACCACTGTGCATAATTTCGAACTTATTCTTGAAAATAATGCTGATGGTGACTATTATGATGACCCGCTCAGAAGGAAGTCGTGACCTGACACAGATAGAGGACTAATATAAAATAACAACAGCTGAACTAAGAAAGTACATTGATCTAGGTGTGTATGTATTAAACAGATAGATAGATAGATAGACAGACAGACAGACAGATAGATAGATAGATAGATAAATAGATAGATAGATAAATAGATAGATAGATATATAAATAAATAAATAGATAGATAGATAGATAGATAGATAGATAGATGAATAAATAGATAAATAAATAGATAGATAGAAAGAAAGATAGATAGATAGGTTTCTTTATTAGCCACACAGGGCTCAACACAGAGGGGACAAAATACAAATGTAGAGTTTTTTCTTTTCGAGGGGGTCGAAAACAAAGCAGAAAAAAAAACAAAAGTGGGGACAACGATGAAAAAAAACATCGCAAAACGTTTGGGGTATTTACAAAAAATACGAAATAATACAAAAAATTCCCAATAAATGGGGAGGTTATCCGTGGAAAGAAAAACCTACGAAAAGACCACGGTAACCTCGGTCTTTAGCGTCACAGTTCGTTAAATAACATTTCTTTTATTTAAGCAAGAAACGTGAGTAACTCTCTGTTTACAAAATTTTAAAACGTTTTATAGAATCATGGTCAAGGTGGCTTCGTCATTTATACGTGCCATTCTTGCTACATGTATCCATCTTTTTTCGAAACATTTGCTAGACAACACTTGCCTCTCTACTCTCACCTTCCTTTTCAAGTGATACTTGAAAAAGTTGATGAGAGATTGACCAGAGAGGAAAGTATTTGTCTCTAATCCTTTCAGACGAGTCCACCAGATGCATTCTTTGGCCATAGCCACAAGTACGATAAATACAGCTCTTCCTTCCCGTTTAAAGGAAGGAGGCGTGACGATATTGACGATAGACTCGGTTGATAAACCGACTCGTCCCACACGCGACAGCAGTCGTTCGACATAAGCCCACAGCTCCGAAATGGTTGGACACTGCACGAGTGCGTGCAGAACGGTTTCATCGCTCTGACCGCATCTCGGGCAGGTCGGCCCCGCATTTCGCGAGCCGTGTCTATAGAGCTTATCCCGAACGGGTAGCGCCTCTCGGTAACACTGCCAGGCCAGGGATCTCTGGAAGTTGTCCATAGGTCCCGGCCCGAAAGTCGTCCTGAACAGGCGGGTCAGGTATTCCTCGTCGACGCCCAGGTTCGCCCCGAGATCATCGTCGTACCTGCCCTCCACTAATCCCCTATAGAATGACTTCGTTGTGATGCAGCCGCTCAAGGTCGACTCGGGACGGCAAAGTTGTTGCAGAGCAACGCGACACTCACGGTGCCATTCGCCATTCCTCGGCCTCTTTTTGATCCACGACTGCAGCTCGGTCATGGAGACGAGCTGCGGGAAAGCGCGTCGCACAAACGGCGACCACACCTGCTCACCGTCGTCTACGTAGAGCCGGAGATGTCGCAGTCTCAGCGCATGTCTGCGCATCATCAACCACGGCATGCCCAGCCCTCATTTCAGCGGGTGTTGGCAACAAACGGATCGCCTCACCATCGGAACGCTTCCTTTCCACAAAAAGCGGAAGAGGATGCGCTCCATTTCGGTGATGGCTCGATCGGGACAAGGCACGACGGTCAGGCGGTATTCGATGACGGACGCGATGTACGCGTTCGCCACCTCCGCCCGACCTTTTAGGGACAGCTTCCTCTCGGACCATTGCCGGCAGAGAGTGGCCACCCTACTCGTTATCTCGTCCCAGTTCTTCTCCGTTTGCAGGTCCGGACCGAACCAGACTCCGAGCAACTTGACCGGACCGTCCGTCCAGCGTCCCACTACTGAGGCGCTGCCGGACGGTATGGGCTTGCTTCTCCAGGTGCCGAGCAGCAAACCCACCGACTTATCCCGGTTGATTTTCGCTCCCGTCACCGCTTCGTAGTCTTTCAGCGTCTCGCCGACAAGCTCAATGTGCTCGTGGCTAGACGCTATGACGGTGACGTCGTCCGCGTATGCCGACACGCTCGTCCCGCACCCCAGTTCTCGCGGGATGCCCCTCAGCGTTGCCAGCTTCCGCAGTAGTGGCTCGAGAGTCAATACGTACAGGAGCGACGACAGGGGGCATCCCTGACGAACCGAACGTGCAATGTCGAAGGGTCCCGATAGACGTCCATTGACGCGAACAACCGAACGGATGCCTGTGTACAAGGCAGCCATCCAGCCGCGGAAAACGGGACCGAAGCCGGCCGCTTCGAGGACGGCCTCCAAGTATCGATGGTCTACCCTATCGAAAGCTTTGGATTGATCCAAATTGATCAGGGCCGCACCCATGCCAGGTTCCTTAACTCCCCTCTCTATGATGTAGCGCATCAGATGGAGGTTGTCATGGATGCTCCGGCCCGGCACGGCGCACGTCTGCTCCGTGCCGACCAGTTTCTCGATGACAAGCGCCAACCGCTTGGCTAACACCTTGGCCAAAATTTTCATGTCTGCATTGAGCAGAGTGATGGGCCTAAAGTTATCTATGGCGTCCCCCTTGTTTGGATCTTTCTTCAGCAGCGTTACCGCTCCTCGGCTCACAAAACCGGGAATGCTCCCGTTCTGCTGCCAGTTGCAGTACACGGCCGCCAAGACTTCTCCAAACAAGTCTGGCATACAGTTGTAAAGCTCGTAGGGCAGACCATCCAAACCCGGAGATTTGTCCGTCGAGCAACCCGCCATCGCGTCCCTCACCTCCTCCGCCGTGATGACCCCTTCGCAGCACTCCGCCTCTCTTGCCGAGAGTCGTGGCAAGCTGTGCAGGTAGGCACTAAAGTTCACCCTGCCTTCTCGCTCGCCACTCCTCCCGAACAGTCGGGCAAAATGCCGCTGAAACGCCTCGCACATCTTGCTCAGCTCGAGCAATTCGCGCCCCTGTTCGTCTACCAGAGACCGGATGGTGGCTCTGTTACCCCGCTGCGCCTCCGCCACCCGGGCCTCTCGTGCGGCTCCAACACCTTCATTCCTCAGAGCACGCATCCTTGCCCTGACAGCACACCCTTCGTGTTTAGCATTGAAGTGTTGGTCGAGGGCCAACCTCGCCGCTAAAACGTCGGATGCGATGCCACTTCGCAATGCCTCTTCTAACTTTATCACTAGCTCCCCCTCTTCTCTGTTCCTCTCTACAGCTAGTGCCCTGCTATACCTTATTGCTTCCGCCCTCACTGCTCTCTTGAGGGCAAACCACCATTTGTTGTTGACGATGGCTCCCGTCAAAGCCCTCTTTACTAACGTGCTAATCCGGTCTCTGAAAACCTGTCTCGACGGGAAAGACGCGTTTAGTTTCCAGTAACCGGGACCCTGCCTATGTGCCTTATCTAAGTCTAGCGTACACGTCACAAGTTTGTGATCCGTGTAGCTGACTATGTGGAACTGTGGACATCCTAAACTATCTCTATCTCTTGTCTTACACACTATCCTATCTAGATACGATCTCGACGACCCAATGCGGTTGCTCCAAGTCCACGTTGGCACATTTGGGTGGTCGAGTCGGTACCTGTCAGACAACTGGAAGCGTCTGAGAAGGTCTATGAGGCCTTTGCATCCCCTTCTAGTTTTGTCACTCCCCACGTAGTCTAGATGCGTGTCCAAGGTAGCATTCCAATCCCCCACTAAAAGTAAGGGACGAGACGTTCCCAGGAATACTTCTAGACGTCGAAAGAAGTCTGACCGACCTGTTAAAGGAGGCACATAAACTGCCAGCAACCGAAAAGCGCCTCCATCGCTGCCGTCCACATCTAGGACAACCAGTCTACCCTCCGGGTCCGTAAATATCGTCTTTACTTGGAGATCCAGACTCTTGCGAAAAAGAACCGCCGTGCCACTACCGCCCATCCTCGGCAGACAGGGAGAAAAATAAATGTTAAACTGTCCGCCAAACATGGACTTTAGGGCCCGCGGTTCATGGAGTCTGGTCTCACTAATGGCTATGATATCCAAATTGTGTGACTTGATGTCATTTAAGAGGTACCCTTGTTTCCAAGGGGACCCTAAGCCACGCACATTCACACAACCAATCTTCACCATGATTCTATTTATACGTGTGCTTTAAAGCACAAAACAAAAGAACAGAGTGTTACTTGCCGTTAGAAAGTTTTGTTTCCTCCTTGGATTTTTCACCAAGGAGGCTATTGTACAATTTCTTGCACAAATATTTCTGGAATCCCCCTACCGAGTTGGGGTAGAGGGATTTTATTGTGTTGTGTAATGCTGGTGTTACATGAATAATTTTAATGTGTTTTGGCGGTGTTGTACGTGGGTGGTTGTTGGTTTTGATATCGTTATTTGTGATGTTTGTTTTAGAGTTGATGTAATTCATCAACTCTGTGTTTGTACTGTCTATTGCTGTTAGCATTGTTTTTTTTATATTACTATTGGTGTTAGTAGTATTTTCGGGAGATGTGAATCTCCCTGCTTTGTTTGTGTTTGCATTTTGTTTTGTTTTCTTCTTACTGCGCTTCCTCTTTCCTTTCGTAGCTATTTTCCACTCCTCCCCACTCTCTTCATCGGATGATGGGAGATCTGAGGAGTCAGAAAGAGGTAACGGCAAATTTTGTGCGTCTGTGTGTGTTTCTGTGAATGTTTGTGTTGCTGTTTTTATTGATGTTGGCTGCTTGTTATTTATGTGTGGTGTATGTGATATGGGGGAGGGAGAGGCAGTCTTGGAATTTTCTTTTTTTTCTTCTGTTTTTGCAGTTTCTGTTGTCTTTTCTGTTGTGGTTATTGCTGATATTTCTGTTGTTGTTTTTTGCGTTGCTGGTGGTGTTGGTAGTAAGGCTTTTCTGTTGGGGGTATTTGGTAGTTGCTTCTGTTGTTGTTGTTGTTGTTGTTGTTGTTGTTGTTTTTGTTTAGCGGCCAGAGGGCAGTCCTTTTTCAGATGTGCTTCGCTGTTGCATAGGTAACAGCGAGGTCGCCTGCCCTCTACCACCACATACAGCTTGTGGTCCTCTGCCAATCTAATGTTTGGAGGAATTTTCTGTGAAGCCTCCTCCGTGATGTGGAGAAGGATTTCCAGATTTTTCCCTCCCCAGTTCTTTTCCTCTCCGACCGTAATCTCCAAAATATTTGCCTCCTCCATTTCCAGGCACACGGCCGATATCAGCCATTGGGTGTCCACCTCCGATGGCACATTTTTTATCATAACTTTGGTCACTCTCTGTCCTAGATAACTCGGTATCATTACCAAGTCATCTGTGCGGAGAGAGAGTGTCGAAAATTGTTTAGCTAAATTTTCATCCAGAAATCTCACTTGCACCGTTCCAAATTTCCTTCCCCAGGTGACATGATTCTGATAAGGCCAAATTTTTCTAAGACAAACTTCAATTTTATCTGTGCTAACATTTTCTACACGTCTGGTTTTTGTGTTTACCAGTTTATAAATGATGCACTTTTTGTTTTTCATTTCTATAATATCTTTTGGTATGTTTATTCTGACATCATCTCCTTCTTTCGTAAGAAGGGATTTTGTGTCTTTTATTTGTTTTTGTGTGAATGTCACTATTGTTCTTTTTTCCTTTAGAGCATTTGCGAAATTTGTTTTTGTTGTGCTGGCGGACAAGTTCTTCTGGATATTTTTGTTTATGTTGGTGTATGTACTGCCTGGTTCAAAGGTGGTGGTAGTGGCAGCAGAGTTTGTTGAACAGGTGATGGTGTCATTGCTGACGGCCGATAACTTTACTTCCTTGTTGTTGCTGTTGTTGTTGTTGTTGTCGTTGTTGTTGTTGTTGTTGTTGTTGTTGTTGTCGTTGGTGGTGGTGATGATGGCGTCAGCAGCAATGGTGCTTACGTCAGAGACATTTGTGACGGTTTTTACGCATGGTTTTGTAACCTTGGTTACAGTTTTGTTTTTGTTGTTGGTATTGGTGTTGGTGGTGGTGGTGGTGGTGGTGGTGAGAGGTCTGTTAGTAGCTGTACTTACAGTCTTTGTGACGTTTACAGCAACTGCGTTCCTGTCACTGCATGAGCACGCGCTATTCTGTTCTTTTTTCTCTTCTGGCATCTGAAGCCTCGGGAAATGCTTGTCAAAAGAACAAGACAAGCGTTCCAAAATTATGTTTCTCGACATTTTTCAAATGTCAAGAAGGAAATTTTTGTATTTTGCTAGGGCCGAAACTGCACCTGGGGGTCAATTCCTGCCCTTGAAAATACACACAAATGAAGCCTAGGTGCTTCGCAACAAAATTATTTAAAAATTCCAACAAAATGTGGACAGTAAATGGTCAAATAAACGTTTACCTTCGCAGCCGATGTGACAGCACGTCCGTGAGAAGAGATAGGTTTCTTTATTAGCCACACAGGGCTCAACACAGAGGGGACAAAATACAAATGTAGAGTTTTTCTTTTCGAGGGGGTCGAAAACAAAGCAGAAAAAAAACAAAAGTGGGGACAACGATGAAAAAAAAAAAAAAAAAAAAACAAAAAAAAAAAACATCGCAAAACGTTTGGGGTATTTACAAAAAATACGAAAAATACAAAAAATTCCCAATAAATGGGGAGGTTATCCGTGGAAAGAAAAACCTACGAAAAGACCACGGTAACCTCGGTCTTTAGCGTCACAGTTTGTTAAATAAAATTTCTCTGTTTACAAAATTTTAAAACGTTTTATAGAATCATGGTCAAGGTGGCTTCGTCATTTATACGTGCCATTCTTGCTACATGTATCCATCTTTTTTCGAAACATTTGCTAGACAACACTTGCCTCTCTACTCTCACCTTCCTTTTCAAGTGATACTTGAAAAAGTTGATGAGAGATTGACCAGAGAGGAAAGTATTTGTCTCTAATCCTTTCAGACGCGTCCACCAGATGCATTCTTTGGCCATAGCCACAAGTACGATAAATACAGCTCTTCCTTCCCGTTTAAAGGAAGGAGGCGTGACGATATTGACGATAGACTCGGTTGATAAACCGACTCGTCCCACACGCGACAGCAGTCGTTCGACATAAGCCCACAGCTCCGAAATGGTTGGACACTGCACGAGTGCGTGCAGAACGGTTTCATCGCTCTGACCGCATCTCGGGCAGGTCGGCCCCACATTTCGCGAGCCGTGTCTATAGAGCTTATCCCGAACGGGTAGCGCCTCTCGGTAACACTGCCAGGCCAGGGATCTCTGGAAGTTGTCCATAGGTCCCGGCCCGAAAGTCGTCCTGAACAGGCGGGTCAGGTATTCCTCGTCGACGCCCAGGTTCGCCCCGAGATCGTCGTCGTACCTGCCCTCCACTAATCCCCTATAGAATGACTTCGTTGTGATGCAGCCGCTCAAGGTCGACTCGGGACGGCAAAGTTGTTGCAGAGCAACGCGACACTCACGGTGCCATTCGCCATTCCTCGGCCTCTTTTTGATCCACGACTGCAGCTCGGTCATGGAGACGAGCTGCGGGAAAGCGCGTCGCACAAACGGCGACCACACCTGCTCACCGTCGTCTACGTAGAGCCGGAGATGTCGCAGTCTCAGCGCATGTCTGCGCATCATCAACCACGGCATGCCCAGCCCTCCTTTCAGCGGGTGTTGGCAACAAACGGATCGCCTCACCATCGGAACGCTTCCTTTCCACAAAAAGCGGAAGAGGATGCGCTCCATTTCGGTGATGGCGCGATCGGGACAAGGCACGACGGTCAGGCGGTATTCGATGACGGACGCGATGTACGCGTTCGCCACCTCCGCCCGACCTTTTAGGGACAGCTTCCTCTCGGACCATTGCCGGCAGAGAGTGGCCACCCTACTCGTTATCTCGTCCCAGTTCTTCTCCGTTTGCAGGTCCGGACCGAACCAGACTCCGAGCAACTTGACCGGACCGTCCGTCCAGCGTCCCACTACTGAGGCGCTGCCGGACGGTATGGGCTTGCTTCTCCAGGTGCCGAGCAGCAAACCCACCGACTTATCCCGGTTGATTTTCGCTCCCGTCACCGCTTCGTAGTCTTTCAGCGTCTCGCCGACAAGCTCGATGTGCTCGTGGCTAGACGCTATGACGGTGACGTCGTCCGCGTATGCCGACACGCTCGTCCCGCACCCCAGTTCTCGCGGGATGCCCCTCAGCGTCGCCAGCTTCCGCAGTAGTGGCTCGAGAGTCAATACGTACAGGAGCGGCGACAGGGGGCATCCCTGACGAACCGAACGTGCAATGTCGAAGGGTCCCGATAGACGTCCATTGACGCGAACAACCGAACGGATGCCTGTGTACAAGGCAGCCATCCAGCCGCGGAAAACGGGACCGAAGCCGGCCGCTTCGAGGACGGCCTCCAAATATCGATGGTCTACCCTATCGAAAGCTTTGGATTGATCCAAATTGATCAGGGCCCCACCCATGCCAGGTTCCTTAACTACCCTCTCTATGATGTAGCGCATCAGATGGAGGTTGTCATGGATGCTCCGGCCCGGCACGGCGCACGTCTGCTCCGTGCCGACCAGTTTCTCGATGACAAGCGCCAACCGCTTGGCTAACACCTTGGCCAAAATTTTCATGTCTGCATTGAGCAGAGTGATGGGCCTAAAGTTATCTATGGCGTCCCCCTTGTTTGGATCTTTCTTCAGCAGCGTTACCGCTCCTCGGCTCACAAAACCGGGAATGCTCCCGTTCTTCTGCCAGTTGCAGTACACGACCGCCAAGACTTCTCCAAACAAGTCTGGCATAGAGTTGTAAAGCTCGTAGGGCAGACCATCCAAACCCGGAGATTTGTCCGTCGAGCAACCCGCCATCGCGTCCCTCACCTCCTCCGCCGTGATGACCCCTTCGCAGCACTCCGCCTCTCTTGCCGAGAGTCGTGGCAAGCTGTGCAGGTAGGCACTAAAGTCCACCCTGCCTTCTCGCTCGCCACTCCTCCCGAACAGTCGGGCAAAATGCCGCTGAAACGCCTCGCACTTCTTGCTCGGCTCGAGCAATTCGCGCCCCTGTTCGTCTACCAGAGACCGGATGGTGGCTCTGTTACCCCGCTGCGCCTCCGCCACCCGGGCCTCTCGTGCGGCTCCAACACCTTCATTCCTCAGAGCACGCATCCTTGCCCTGACAGCACACCCTTCGTGTTTAGCATTGAAGTGTTGGTCGAGGGCCAACCTCGCTGCTAAAACGTCGGATGCGATGCCACTTCGCAATGCCTCTTCTAACTTTATCACTAGCTCCCCCTCTTCTCTGTTCCTCTCTACAGCTAGTGCCCTGCTATACCTTATTGCTTCCGCCCTCACTGCTCTCTTGAGGGCAAACCACCATTTGTTGTTGACGATGGCTCCCGTCAAAGCCCTCTTTACTAACGTGCTAATCCTGTCTCTGAAAACCTGTCTCGACGGGAAAGACGCGTTTAGTTTCCAGTAACCGGGACCCTGCCTATGTGCCTTATCTATGTCTAGCGTACACGTCACAAGTTTGTGATCCGTGTAGCTGACTATGTGGAACTGTGGACATCCTAAACTATCTCTATCTCTTGTCCTACACACTATCCTATCTAGATACGATCTCGACGACCCAATGCGGTTGCTCCAAGTCCACGTTGGCACATTTGGGTGGTCGAGTCGGTACCTGTCAGACAACTGGAAGCGTCTGAGCAGGTCTATGAGGCCTTTGCATGCCCTTCTAGTTTTGTCACTTCCCACGTAGTCTAGATGCGTGTCCAAGGTAGCATTCCAATCCCCCACTAAAAGTAAGGGACGAGACGTTCCCAGGAATACTTCTAGACGTCGAAAGAAGTCTGACCGACCTGTTAAAGGAGGCACATAAACTGCCAGCAACCGAAAAGCGCCTCCATCGCTGCCGTCCACATCTAGGACAACCAGTCTACCCTCCGGGTCCGTAAATATCGTCTTTACTTGGAGATCCAGACTCTTGCGAAAAAGAACCGCCGTGCCACTACTGCCCATCCTCGGCAGACAGGGAGAAAAATAAATGTTAAACTGTCCGCCAAACATGGACTTTAGGGCCCGCGGTTCATGGAGTCTGGTCTCACTAATGGCTATGATATCCAAATTGTGTGACTTGATGTCATTTAAGAGGTACCCTTGTTTCCAAGGGGACCCTAAGCCACGCACATTCACACAACCAATCTTCACCATGATTCTATTTATACATGTGCTTTAAAGCACAAAACAAAAGAACAGAGTGTTACTTGCCGTTAGAAAGTTTTGTTTCCTCCTTGGATTTTTCACCAAGGAGGCTATTGTACAATTTCTTGCACAAATATTTCTGGAATCCCCCTACCGAGTTGGGGTAGAGGGATTTTATTGTGTTGTGTAATGCTGGTGTTACATGAATAATTTTAATGTGTTTTGGCGGTGTTGTACGTGGGTGGTTGTTGGTTTTGATATCGTTATTTGTGATGTTTGTTTTAGAGTTGATGTAATTCATCAACTCTGTGTTTGTACTGTCTATTGCTGTTAGCATTGTTTTTTTTATATTACTATTGGTGTTAGTAGTATTTTCGGGAGATGTGAATCTCCCTGCTTTGTTTGTGTTTGCATTTTGTTTTGTTTTCTTCTTACTGCGCTTCCTCTTTCCTTTCGTAGCTATTTTCCACTCCTCCCCACTCTCTTCATCGGATGATGGGAGATCTGAGGAGTCAGAAAGAGGTAACGGCAAATTTTGTGCGTCTGTGTGTGTTTCTGTGAATGTTTGTGTTGCTGTTTTTATTGATGTTGGCTGCTTGTTATTTATGTGTGGTGTATGTGATATGGGGGAGGGAGAGGCAGTCTTGGAATTTTCTTTTTTTTCTTCTGTTTTTGCAGTTTCTGTTGTCTTTTCTGTTGTGGTTATTGCTGATATTTCTGTTGTTGTTTTTTGCGTTGCTGGTGGTGTTGGTAGTAAGGCTTTTCTGTTGGGGGTATTTGGTAGTTGCTTCTGTTGTTGTTGTTGTTGTTGTTGTTGTTGTTGTTTTTGTTTAGCGGCCAGAGGGCAGTCCTTTTTCAGATGTGCTTCGCTGTTGCATAGGTAACAGCGAGGTCGCCTGCCCTCTACCACCACATACAGCTTGTGGTCCTCTGCCAATCTAATGTTTGGAGGAATTTTCTGTGAAGCCTCCTCCGTGATGTGGAGAAGGATTTCCAGATTTTTCCCTCCCCAGTTCTTTTCCTCTCCGACCGTAATCTCCAAAATATTTGCCTCCTCCATTTCCAGGCACACGGCCGATATCAGCCATTGGGTGTCCACCTCCGATGGCACATTTTTTATCATAACTTTGGTCACTCTCTGTCCTAGATAACTCGGTATCATTACCAAGTCATCTGTGCGGAGAGAGAGTGTCGAAAATTGTTTAGCTAAATTTTCATCCAGAAACCTTACTTGCACCGTTCCAAATTTCCTTCCCCAGGTGACATGATTCTGATAAGGCCAAATTTTTCTAAGACAAACTTCAATTTTATCTGTGCTAACATTTTCTACACGTCTGGTTTTTGTGTTTACCAGTTTATAAATGATGCACTTTTTGTTTTTCATTTCTATAATATCTTTTGGGATGTTAATTCTGACATCATCTCCTTCTTTCGTAAGAAGGGATTTTGTGTCTTTTATTTGTTTTTGTGTGAATGTTACTGTTGTTCTTTTTTCCTTTAGAGCATTTGCGAAATTTGTTTTTGTTGTGCTGGCGGACATGTTCTTCTGGATATTTTTGTTTATGTTGGTGTATGTACTGCCTGGTTCAAAGGTGGTGGTAGTGGCAGCAGAGTTTGTTGAACAGGTGATGGTGTCATTGCTGACGGCCGATAACTTTACTTCCTTGTTGTTGCTGTTGTTGTTGTTGTTGTCGTTGTTGCTGTTGTTGTTGTTGTTGTTGTTGTTGTCGTTGGTGGTGGTGATGATGGCGTCAGCAGCAGTGGTGCTTACGTCAGAGACATTTGTGACGGTTTTCACGCATGATTTTGTAACCTTGGTTACAGTTTTGTTTTTGTTGTTGGTGTTGGTGGTGGTGGTGGTGGTGGTGGTGGTGAGAGGGCTGTTAGTAGCTGTACTCACAGTCTTTGTGACGTTTATAGCAACTGCGTTCCTGTCACTGCATGAGCACGCGCTATTCTGTTCTTTTTTCTCTTCTGGCATCTGAAGCCTCGGGAAATGCTTGTCAAAAGAACAAGACAAGCGTTCCAAAATTATGTTTCTCGACATTTTTCAAATGTCAAGAAGGAAATTTTTGTATTTTGCTAGGGCCGAAACTGCCCCTGGGGGTCAATTCCTGCCCTTGAAAATACACACAAATGAAGCCTAGGTGCTTCGCAACAAAATTATTTAAAAATTCCAACAAAATGTGGACAGTAAAAGGTCAAATAAACGTTTACCTTCGCAGCCGATGTGACAGCACGTCCGTGAGAAGAGATAGATAGATAGATAGATAGATAGATAGATAGGTTTCTTTATTAGCCACACAGGGCTCAACACAGAGGGGACAAAATACAAATGTAGAGTTTTTCTTTTCGAGGGGGTCGAAAACAAAGCAGAAAAAAAAACAAAAGTGGGGACAACGATGAAAAAAAAAAAAAAAAAAAAAAAAAAAAAAAACATCGCAAAACGTTTGGGGTATTTACAAAAAATACGAAAAATACAAAAAATTCCCAATAAATGGGGAGGTTATCCGTGGAAAGAAAAACCTACGAAAAGACCACGGTAACCTCGGTCTTTAGCGTCACAGTTTGTTAAATAAAATTTCTCTGTTTACAAAATTTTAAAACGTTTTATAGAATCATGGTCAAGGTGGCTTCGTCATTTATACGTGCCATTCTTGCTACATGTATCCATCTTTTTTCGAAACATTTGCTAGACAACACTTGCCTCTCTACTCTCACCTTCCTTTTCAAGTGATACTTGAAAAAGTTGATGAGAGATTGACCAGAGAGGAAAGTATTTGTCTCTAATCCTTTCAGACGCGTCCACCAGATGCATTCTTTGGCCATAGCCACAAGTACGATAAATACAGCTCTTCCTTCCCGTTTAAAGGAAGGAGGCGTGACGATATTGACGATAGACTCGGTTGATAAACCGACTCGTCCCACACGCGACAGAAGTCGTTCGACATAAGCCCACAGCTCCGAAATGGTTGGACACTGCACGAGTGCGTGCAGAACGGTTTCATCGCTCTGACCGCATCTCGGGCAGGTCGGCCCCACATTTCGCGAGCCGTGTCTATAGAGCTTATCCCGAACGGGTAGCGCCTCTCGGTAACACTGCCAGGCCAGGGATCTCTGGAAGTTGTCCATAGGTCCCGGCCCGAAAGTCGTCCTGAACAGGCGGGTCAGGTATTCCTCGTCGACGCCCAGGTTCGCCCCGAGATCGTCGTCGTACCTGCCCTCCACTAATCCCCTATAGAATGACTTCGTTGTGATGCAGCCGCTCAAGGTCGACCCGGGACGGCAAAGTTGTTGCAGAGCAACGCGACACTCACGGTGCCATTCGCCATTCCTCGGCCTCTTTTTGATCCACGACTGCAGCTCGGTCATGGAGACGAGCTGCGGGAAAGCGCGTCGCACAAACGGCGACCACACCTGCTCACCATCGTCTACGTAGAGCCGGAGATGTCGCAGTCTCAGCGCATGTCTGCGCATCATCAACCACGGCATGCCCAGCCCTCCTTTCAGCGGGTGTTGGCAACAAACGGATCGCCTCACCATCGGAACGCTTCCTTTCCACAAAAAGCGGAAGAGGATGCGCTCCATTTCGGTGATGGCGCGATCGGGACAAGGCACGACGGTCAGGCGGTATTCGATGACGGACGCGATGTACGCGTTCGCCACCTCCGCCCGACCTTTTAGGGACAGCTTCCTCTCGGACCATTGCCGGCAGAGAGTGGCCACCCTACTCGTTATCTCGTCCCAGTTCTTCTCCGTTTGCAGGTCCGGACCGAACCAGACTCCGAGCAACTTGACCGGACCGTCCGTCCAGCGTCCCACTACTGAGGCGCTGCCGGACGGTATGGGCTTGCTTCTCCAGGTGCCGAGCAGCAAACCCACCGACTTATCCCGGTTGATTTTCGCTCCCGTCACCGCTTCGTAGTCTTTCAGCGTCTCGCCGACAAGCTCGATGTGCTCGTGGCTAGACGCTATGACGGTGACGTCGTCCGCGTATGCCGACACGCTCGTCCCGCACCCCAGTTCTCGCGGGATGCCCCTCAGCGTCGCCAGCTTCCGCAGTAGTGGCTCGAGAGTCAATACGTACAGGAGCGGCGACAGGGGGCATCCCTGACGAACCGAACGTGCAATGTCGAAGGGTCCCGATAGACGTCCATTGACGCGAACAACCGAACGGATGCCTGTGTACAAGGCAGCCATCCAGCCGCGGAAAACGGGACCGAAGCCGGCCGCTTCGAGGACGGCCTCCAAGTATCGATGGTCTACCCTATCGAAAGCTTTCGATTGATCCAAATTGATCAGGGCCCCACCCATGCCAGGTTCCTTAACTACCCTCTCTATGATGTAGCGCATCAGATGGAGGTTGTCATGGATGCTCCGGCCCGGCACGGCGCACGTCTGCTCCGTGCCGACCAGTTTCTCGATGACAAGCGCCAACCGCTTGGCTAACACCTTGGCCAAAATTTTCATGTCTGCATTGAGCAGAGTGATGGGCCTAAAGTTATCTATGGCGTCCCCCTTGTTTGGATCTTTCTTCAGCAGCGTTACCGCTCCTCGGCTCACAAAACCGGGAATGCTCCCGTTCTGCTGCCAGTTGCAGTACACGACCGCCAAGACTTCTCCAAACAAGTCTGGCATACAGTTGTAAAGCTCGTAGGGCAGACCATCCAAACCCGGAGATTTGTCCGTCGAGCAACCCGCCATCGCGTCCCTCACCTCCTCCGCCGTGATGACCCCTTCGCAGCACTCCGCCTCTCTTGCCGAGAGTCGTGGCAAGCTGTGCAGGTAGGCACTAAAGTCCACCCTGCCTTCTCGCTCGCCACTCCTCCCGAACAGTCGGGCAAAATGCCGCTGAAACGCCTCGCACATCTTGCTCGGCTCGAGCAATTCGCGCCCCTGTTCGTCTACCAGAGACCGGATGGTGGCTCTGTTACCCCGCTGCGCCTCCGCCACCCGGGCCTCTCGTGCGGCTCCAACACCTTCATTCCTCAGAGCACGCATCCTTGCCCTGACAGCACACCCTTCGTGTTTAGCATTGAAGTGTTGGTCGAGGGCCAACCTCGCCGCTAAAACGTCGGATGCGATGCCACTTCGCAATGCCTCTTCTAACTTTATCACTAGCTCCCCCTCTTCTCTGTTCCTCTCTACAGCTAGTGCCCTGCTATACCTTATTGCTTCCGCCCTCACTGCTCTCTTGAGGGCAAACCACCATTTGTTGTTGACGATGGCTCCCGTCAAAGCCCTCTTTACTAACGTGCTAATCCGGTCTCTGAAAACCTGTCTCGACGGGAAAGACGCGTTTAGTTTCCAGTAACCGGGACCCTGCCTATGTGCCTTATCTAAGTCTAGCGTACACGTCACAAGTTTGTGATCCGTGTAGCTGACTATGTGGAACTGTGGACATCCTAAACTATCTCTATCTCTTGTCCTACACACTATCCTATCTAGATACGATCTCGACGACCCAATGCGGTTGCTCCAAGTCCACGTTGGCACATTTGGGTGGTCGAGTCGGTACCTGTCAGACAACTGGAAGCGTCTGAGCAGGTCTATGAGGCCTTTGCATCCCCTTCTACTTTTGTCACTCCCCACGTAGTCTAGATGCGTGTCCAAGGTAGCATTCCAATCCCCCACTAAAAGTAAGGGACGAGACGTTCCCAGGAATACTTCTAGACGTCGAAAGAAGTCTGACCGACCTGTTAAAGGAGGCACATAAACTGCCAGCAACCGAAAAGCGCCTCCATCGCTGCCGTCCACATCTAGGACAACCAGTCTACCCTCCGGGTCCGTAAATATCGTCTTTACTTGGAGATCCAGACTCTTGCGAAAAAGAACCGCCGTGCCACTACCGCCCATCCTCGGCAGACAGGGAGAAAAATAAATGTTAAACTGTCCGCCAAACATGGACTTTAGGGCCCGCGGTTCATGGAGTCTGGTCTCACTAATGGCTATGATATCCAAATTGTGTGACTTGATGTCATTTAAGAGGTACCCTTGTTTCCAAGGGGACCCTAAGCCACGCACATTCACACAACCAATCTTCACCATGATTCTATTTATACGTGTGATTTAAAGCACAAAACAAAAGAACAGAGTGTTACTTGCCGTTAGAAAGTTTTGTTTCCTCCTTGGATTTTTCACCAAGGAGGCTATTGTACAATTTCTTGCACAAATATTTCTGGAATCCCCCTACCGAGTTGGGGTAGAGGGATTTTATTGTGTTGTGTAATGCTGGTGTTACATGAATAATTTTAATGTGTTTTGGCGGTGTTGTACGTGGGTGGTTGTTGGTTTTGATATAGTTATTTGTGATGTTTGTTTTAGAGTTGATGTAATTCATCAACTCTGTGTTTGTACTGTCTATTGCTGTTAGCATTGTTTTTTTTATATTACTATTGGTGTTAGTAGTATTTTCGGGAGATGTGAATCTCCCTGCTTTGTTTGTGTTTGCATTTTGTTTTGTTTTCTTCTTACTGCGCTTCCTCTTTCCTTTCGTAGCTATTTTCCACTCCTCCCCACTCTCTTCATCGGATGATGGGAGATCTGAGGAGTCAGAAAGAGGTAACGGCAAATTTTGTGCGTCTGTGTGTGTTTCTGTGAATGTTTGTGTTGCTGTTTTTATTGATGTTGGCTCCTTGTTATTTATGTGTGGTGTATGTGATATGGGGGAGGGAGAGGCAGTCTTGGAATTTTCTTTTTTTTCTTCTGTTTTTGCAGTTTCTGTTGTCTTTTCTGTTGTGGTTATTGCTGATATTTCTGTTGTTGTTTTTTGCGTTGCTGGTGGTGTTGGTAGTAAGGTTTTTCTGTTGGGGGTATTTGGTAGTTGCTTCTGTTGTTGTTGTTGTTGTTGTTGTTGTTGTTGTTTTTGGTTAGCGGCCAGAGGGCAGTCCTTTTTCAGATGTGCTTCGCTGTTGCATAGGTAACAGCGAGGTCGCCTGCCCTCTACCACCACATACAGCTTGTGGTCCTCTGCCAATCTAATGTTTGGAGGAATTTTCTGTGAAGCCTCCTCCGTGATGTGGAGAAGGATTTCCAGATTTTTCCCTCCCCAGTTCTTTTCCTCTCCGACCGTAATCTCCAAAATATTTGCCTCCTCCATTTCCAGGCACACGGCCGATATCAGCCATTGGGTGTCCACCTCCGATGGCACATTTTTTATCATAACTTTGGTCACTCTCTGTCCTAGATAACTCGGTATCATTACCAAGTCATCTGTGCGGAGAGAGAGTGTCGAAAATTGTTTAGCTAAATTTTCATCCAGAAACCTTACTTGCACCGTTCCGAATTTCCTTCCCCAGGTGACATGATTCTGATAAGGCCAAATTTTTCTAAGACAAACTTCAATTTTATCTGTGCTAACATTTTCTACACGTCTGGTTTTTGTGTTTACCAGTTTATAAATGATGCACTTTTTGTTTTTCATTTCTATAATATCTTTTGGGATGTTAATTCTGACATCATCTCCTTCTTTCGTAAGAAGGGATTTTGTGTCTTTTATTTGTTTTTGTGTGAATGTCACTGTTGTTCTTTTTTCCTTTAGAGCATTTGCGAAATTTGTTTTTGTTGTGCTGGCGGACATGTTCTTCTGGATATTTTTGTTTATGTTGGTGTATGTACTGCCTGGTTCAAAGGTGGTGGTAGTGGCAGCAGAGTTTGTTGAACAGGTGATGGTGTCATTGCTGACGGCCGATAACTTTACTTCCTTGTTGTTGCTGTTGTTGTTGTTGTTGTCGTTGTTGCTGTTGTTGTTGTTGTTGTTGTTGTCGTTGGTGGTGATGATGGCGTCAGCAGCAGTGGTGCTTACGTCAGAGACATTTGTGACGGTTTTCACGCATGGTTTTGTAACCTTGGTTACAATTTTGTTTTTGTTGTTGGTGTTGGTGGTGTTGGTGGTGGTGGTGGTGGTGGTGAGAGGGCTGTTAGTAGCTGTACTCACAGTCTTTGTGACGTTTATAGCAACTGCGTTCGTGTCACTGCATGCGCACGCGCTATTCTGTTCTTTTTTCTCTTCTGGCATCTGAAGCCTCGGGAAATGCTTGTCAAAAGAACAAGACAAGCGTTCCAAAATTATGTTTCTCGACATTTTTCAAATGTCAAGAAGGAAATTTTTGTATTTTGCTAGGGCCGAAACTGCCCCTGGGGGTCAATTCCTGCCCTTGAAAATACACACAAATGAAGCCTAGGTGCTTCGCAACAAAATTATTAAAAAATTCCAACAAAATGTGGACAGTAAAAGGTCAAATAAACGTTTACCTTCGCAGCCGATGTGACAGCACGTCCGTGAGAAGAGATAGATAGATAGATAGATAGATAGATAGATAGATAGATAGATAGATAGAAATCCGTCAATATTCATACCCAGTCCTGTACTTATAACCATCCGAGTGTTTTACAGAGATTCCCCATTTTAACAACAACAACAACAACAACAACAAAATCAACAACAACGCTAACAAGAAAACAAACGGCAACAAAAGCGATAGTTATTGCCTGTCGTCTACCTTAATTGCACCTGACTACTATTAATTAAACATCCTAATTAGTGTGATTTGTGAATTCAAAAGGTGAGTATGTGTGAGGGTTTGGGTTGTGGTGCTATGAGGAGAGACTCTTTAATGTGATTAAAGATTTAAAGTGAAGTCATTCAAAGATAACTTCTGACATTCGTGTTTGTTATAGTAGTTGCAGTTGTCCTAGTTTTGTAGTTTTTATTGTTGTAGTCAATGTTGTCGGTCTGGTGCTGTGGCCGTTGCTGTTGCTGTTGTTGTTATAGTGGCTGGAGCAGTTTTTATTGTTGTAGCTGTTGCTGATGTTGTTACTGTTGTTTTTGCTGTAGTTGTAGCTAAATTGGCAGGTTTCGTAATAGTAGTAGTGGTGGTGCTGCTGATAGTAGCATTAGTAGTAGGAGTAGTAGTGGAAGTAGTGGTGGTGGTAGTAGTAGTAGTAGTAGTAGTAGTAGTAGTAGTAGTAGTAGTAGTAGTGGTGGTGGTGGTGGTGGTGGTGGTAGTAGTGGTGGTGGTGGTGGTGGTGGTATTAGTAGTAGTAGTAGTAGAAGTAGTGGTGGTAGTGGTAGTGGTTATAGTAGTAGTAGTAGTAGTGGTGGTGTTGGTGGTGGTGGTGGTGGTGGTAGTGGTGGTGGTGGTGGTGGTGGTGGTGGTGGTAGTAGTAGTAGTAGTAGTAGTAGTAGTAGTTATTGTTGTAGTTGTGGTTGCTGAAGTTGTTACTGTTTTAATTGTTGCTACTGTTTGTCGTCAATGTTTTATTTCTGACCGTAGAAGCAGTTCTTGTTGCTCTTATTGTTATTGGCGCTACTGCAGTTGTTGTTGTTGTTGATGTTGTTGCTGCCACTGCTGCTGTTGTTTTGGCTGTTGTTTCTGATGTTGTTATTTAAATGCTAACTTCCACACATGCTTTTATATAAATGAAAAGTCATTTGCGATTAAAAATAAAAGGTGAGAATTTTCTCGAATATGTCCTTCCATAGATTATGCATTCCTAAATATTGATTTCAAATTTTGGCACAAGTCCAGCAATTACAGGGAGGCAGGAGAAGGGAGGTGGGTAAGTCGAATACATCGACCCCAATGCACAAGTGATACTTATTTTATCGACCTTGAAAGGACGAAAAGCAAGGTCGGCCTCGGTAGAATTTGAACTCAGAACGTTAAAACGGAGGAAATTCCACTAAGCATTTTACTCGGCGTATTAACTATTCTGTTGGCCCACCTGCTTATGTATTCCTTAATATTGCAGCCAAGTTTGGAAGCAGTAACCAATGCAGAAGTCACTGGAAAGAAAAAAAAAACTTTTTTTTGAGCTTTTATATAACTCAGAAAATTAGATAGTTACCATTTTTAAATCTCACAACGTGAGATATTCAGCAACAGTACTTTGTAGTAAAGATTGTTTGCCAACATAACATGGCAGTCCTGGTTTAGGACGAATGTTGCTGTAATTTAGCCCCAGAAGACATCGTCTCCAGCTGGCTATACGACACGATCTGTGTCCTTATATTTTCGAACAAGGGAATCTAGCACCCCAACTCAGCTAAAAGCAATATCTGTGTATCAGCACAATTATTCTGTGTTGGTGAAGGGAAATAACCCGGAAATCGCGATACACAGATATTGCTTTGAGCTGAGTGGGGGTGCTAAATTCCCTTGTTCGAAAATATAAGGACACAGATCGTATTGTATAGCCAGCTGGAAACGATGTCTCCTGGGGCTAAATTACAGCAACAGTCGTCCTAAGCCAGGACTGCCATGTTATGTTGGCAAACAATCTTTACTAAAACTCAGAAAATGTTTAATTTTTGATATTGAGGAATCATAACAATAAACTATCCTACATTTTGTAAAATTTCTACATAAAAAGTAAAATAATCTTTGGTGCTTCTCTCAGTGGGTCTATTTATGTACAACTTACACGTATAATAGTTCAAAACTTTGCACCTTTGTACTCCTTGACATTGTCAGTACGATCAGAGCATAACAGAAAAAAAAAGCATGAACTTTTCAAAGCATATGTCCTTTCAAGAAGAGTTTCTTCACTCACTTTTGAAAATTGCTGTTTTGCTTTATGAAGTTTTGCAGGTGTGGCTGTGTGGTAAGAAGCTTGCTTCCCAACCGGGTTCAGTCCCACTGCATGGCACTTTGGGCAAGTGTCCTCTACTGTTGCCTCGGGCCAACCAAAGCCTTGTGAGTGGATCTGGTAGGCGGAAACTGAAAGAACACCGTCGTATATCTATCTATCTATCTATCTATCTATCTATCACAATGTGTGGATGTGTCTGTCTTTGAATCTGTGTTAGTCCCTCACCACTGCTTGACAACTGCTGTTAGTTTGTTAACGTCTCCGTAACATCAGTGGTTCAGCAAAAGAATATGTATCAGACTTGTAAGAAAATGAGATCTGGGGTCGATTCATTTGACTAAAAGTTCTCCAAGGCGGTGCCCCAGGATGGCCGCAGTCTAATGACTGTTGCAGATAAAAAAAAATAAAAGATATTCCTGCTTGACTAGTTTCTGATAATTAATAGCCCCACCTTTCAGGAAGATACAACAGTCACATATCTTGATTTCAAAAATGGCTTCGTTCAACAGCTAGAATCTTCTGGATTATTTTGGTTTAGAATTTGTATATAATTAATTTTTTTTTTTTTGCGAGGAAGGGTTTGACTGATTAAAAAAGATTGGACATTTAAAAAAAAATCTATAAAATCCAAGCATTCAACCGGTGTGCTCAGATTTTCTGCATAATGACAATAGCAGACAAGAAATTGATGGAGTATAGTTATCTTCAATAATATTTGTATATAATAGAGGATGGCGTTCGAAAAAGTAGCCCGGATTCCGTAGCATAGTGTAAGTACAGAAATAAATCTACACATACGAAAAAGCACCCATCCTTTCACTTGTAAGTGTCTTTGTGTTATTTCGGCCGAAAAGTAAGCTTTTAATTGCTGTACACATGTGAAATGATATGGCTTGAACTTTAGACTTTTCAATACCTGTTGGCATGACCTCCTGCATATGTGTGACTGCTGCACCAATTTACGTATTAACTTCTTTGAACATCGAGTAATTATTTGGCCAACGTCCTAAACAACGTCCGGCGGAGGCGTTGTGCACCGACCCCATAGCGCACCACTTCTTCACTAACGTTTGTATCGTTCTCTTTACCAGGAAGCCTTTATCCAAAAACTTGACTTCAAAAAGTCACCTGTTTGCTGAATAGAACCCTTTCTCATATACGCTTCCACAATCTCCACTCTTTCCACTAATGAGTAAGCCATCTTGGAGAAAAGGCTAGAGATGTTCAATCAAAGCAATCTTACAATCAGCTAACGTGATGAGGATGCGGTGAGGATAACGTAGCCAACAGTCGACTAGTGTGCCATCTTTGTTCAACAGTTACAAACGGTAGAGATGACACAATGGTACTTACAAATGGTACTTGGGTGTTCTTTCGCATGTGTAAATAAATTTCTGTATTTACAATGATACGGAACTCGTATATTGAAACAAAGCATTACTATTGACAATATCACTATTTTCAAATATAAGAAAACATAGACTTAAAATTGAAGTGTTATGAAAGATGATAACAACACTGAGATAACATTAAATGTATAAATAATAATGAAAAAGACACTGAAACTTTATCTTAGAAATACTGAAGTAGTTTTGATATTTCGAGTAAAAACTCTTTTACAATCGCTTTAAATAGCATGAGATATATAGAGAGATTCATCAATGTTTAAACCAAACAGCGGCGCTCTTATATAACAGGTTTATTAAGGAATATAAATCCAGTTAATAATTTGAAGCATAATTGTGCCTTATTGGCAAAATTGATTTTCGAATATATTGCTACCTAATTAACATATTTAAATGGACATTGAACTGGTTGCTTTTGTAAGTAAAGACGACTTTATACAAAATGCCATTGCACTGTTTGATCCGTGTACCATTTACAAAACTTGCATTTCATTTACGAATGTTAAATGAAAAAAAAAACACAAAGAAAACAAATAAGCTTATTTCGACTTGCCAATACATGATGAAATTCTTCCGTGAGAATTTCAAAGATATGCATTAGGAGATTGCTGTTGAACATGCATCTCCTGATGTATGTCAGCAATCGTCAATCTACAGCAGTTTCATTATTTGCAGTTATTACCTATTATGTATAGCCAACCGAACGAACGAATCTGCAGTTTGAAAAGCTATCTCTGTTTTACTTAACGTAAATTAACGCACGCACAACACTCGGATTGAGTGAGTGTGTCTGTGTATGTGTGTTAATAAAAGACAACTGTAAATTATTAACAGCGGCATTAAAGGAGCCAAGAACATTCAGAATATCGTAGGATGATCGACTGCCTACCACCACCTCCACCATTCACCCCCACTGTATGTCATCAATTGTCCGGCAAATGACTTAGTATTTCCATCAGGAAGGAATTGTTAAATGTTTGACTGGTGAGGGCGAATGGCTTGTTGTTAACCTTTCTGAAAAGAGAGAGAAAAAAAAATGAGAGGAAAAAAAAAAAAGAAATAAAAAAGTTAAGTAGAAATGGAGATAAAGAGATGAACGAAATAAAAACTACAAAAGTAATAGATTATAGTTATAAATGACGAATAAATGTGAAGTGTTATTTTACAATATTGTTGAGTCTAGTTCATAAAACAGACCGAAACATATTCACTAATAAAACGCGGAACAGTTCTGGACAATTAAAATCTTTCAGGAACATAAGAACAAAAAGTATAACAAGAATAACAAGAACTACATTTAACTGCAGTAACACCAACAGTAACAGCAATAACAACGACAATAGCAATAACCTTAACGTGGCTAACTAAAAAGAAACAACAAAGGCAGAAGACATCAATAAAGCCAAAAAGAATACAAGAAAAAAAGAAAAGAAGGGAGATAAATTGAAGAGTGATAATAGAATTACTCAGCTACACAGAAGACCCGTTAAATACCATACCTCTTTGATTTTTTATTAACGCATTTATATATTCTCGTTTATTTTGTGGAGTGAGAGGACGGCAGCGACGGGTTTCGGCTTGGTGCTGATGGATTATCATTGAAACACATTAAATACATTATGCTTCTTTTTTCTATTTTTGCTAACGTTACGTTCTGAGTTCAAATCACGCCACGTTTGATTTTGTTTATTACACTTATTGGCTATAACTATCATGGAATGTACAGGAAATTGTGCATATATTAGACATATATATATTGGTTTCAAATTTTTGCACAAGGCGTGCTATTTTGGGGGTGGGGTAAGTCGATTACATCGACCCCTGTGCTCAATTAGTACTTTATTTTCTCGACCCCGAAAGGGTTGATAGGCAAAGCCAACCACGGGTGAATTTGAGATCCGAACGTAAAGACGGACGAAATGCCGCTAAGCATTTTGCCCGGTGAGTTAACGTTTCTTCCAGTTCAGCGCCTTATATATTATTATATTTGACATCTATTGATCTCACGTTTTGGTACAAGGTCAGCAATTTCTAGGGAGGGTGTAAGTCGAGTACATTAATCCCAGTGCTCAACTGGCACTCTTTTTATGGATCTGGAAGGATGAAAAAGTAAAGCTGATCTTGGCAGAGTTGAACACAGAACGTAATGACAGACGAAATGCCGCTAAGCATTTCGCCCGGCGTGCTAACGATTCTGCCAGCTCACCTCCCTATACTAGGTATATACTGATTTCAAATTTTGGCACAGGCCAGCAATTTCGGAGGAAAGGGTAAGTGGATTACATTGACTACAGTGCTCAACTGGTACTTATTTTATCGATCTCGAAGGGGACGAAAAGCAAAGTGGACGGTGGTGGCATATGAACTCAGAACGTAAAGTCTGACGAAGTGCCACTAGGCATTTTGTCCGGCGTGCTAACGATTCCGCTAGCTCACAGGCCTTTATGTTAGATATATATTAAGAACCACCATCATCAAGGAGTATTTGGCAGAATGTAAACGTGTGTGGCCTAGTAGTTTGGACGCTCGGGTCACGATCGATAGGTCGTGAGTTGGATTCGTGACGCGTTTTAGTCTTCAGTAAGACTTCATTTTACTTTGCCTCTGTTCACTAAGCTAAAAATTAGTACCAGCGATAAGAGTAAATATTTGGGGGCTGGAGATGAATGACAAACCGGCGGGAACCAAAGGGATAAAAAAGAAAAACAAAAAACTAAACAGAAAGAAAAGACGTTAGAGTAAGAGCAAACCCAAACTGAAAAGCGATCCGGATGTCCTGTAGCAGAAACCTACTTTCTCGTGGGGTGGCATGAAATTCAATTACCTTAAAATTGACACGATCAAGAACTGATGGATTAGCTGAACTACCTGAAGCTGGTTTATATAATCTCTTTCTTCTTCGTTTTTCACGAGGTCTAACTTCGCTACAATAACCAGTACTCAGACATCAACAAAACAACTGGTCAACCGAGAAACACACAGCAATCTACCCTGAGACGACGAAAATTTACACATCAGCCACCCAAATAAAAAGTTGATAACTCAAATTTGAACGAAGCCAGTGTTATATTGTAACTCTAAATGTGCATTAAGAGTTTCCCTTTCCATATCTTTTATATTTTACTTGTTTCTACTATTGGAGAGCGACCATGCTGTAGCACCACCTCCAAGTATTTAGTCGAATAAATAAACGCCAGTTATTAATTTCTAAGTCTGATTTCTATTCTTTTGCCGAACCGGTTGTTACGGTGACTAATAAATAAAGTAGTAGGGTGACAAGCACACACACACACACACACAGACTATATATATGCGATAGGCTTCCACATAGTTTCGTTCACCATATTCCCTCACAACGCATTGGCTGACTTAGGGCTGTAAAAGAAGACACTCGCGCAAAATGCCGCGCAGCGGAACTGAAACCGAAAGCATGCAGCTATAATGCGAGCTCCTTAACCACACGGCTATTTGAGAGAGATTTTGTGGCTAGATTTAGCTGCTCGACAAACTCTTTAACAGTTATCATGCGTTATTGTACATGTTGTTTCAATTTAAGGAGACTTTCGGGTTGTAATTAAGGTCTTATCCAGTGTTGGCTTCATTTCTTTAAAAATACACAGATCGGTCATTTTAAAACTATTAAAAGTTTGTGATGAAATGTGTGTCGATATTGGATTAGGGCCAGCGAGCAATGAGGAGATATGTATTCCCTAACAGACATGTGTAGATGTGTATATATGAGTAACCAAGAGAGTATTTGAAATGTGACTTTATATATACACATAAACGCAGAAGTACAGATATACACGCTCAAAACTTTGGACATTTATACAAGCGTGCGTACGTGTCGCTGTGTGTGTATGTGTGTGCCTGTGTATGTATGTCTGCATGTATGTGTTTTGTGTGTATGTGTGTGTACCTGTGTGAGTCTGTGAAATGAATTTATGAGTGTGCCGTTGTAGGAAACATTAAGATAGAGATAGTATAGTAATGATAACGTAGACAGGTGTCTATACATGTATTTAGACACACACTTTTATAAATGTGTGTATATATATATATATACATATATATATATATATATATATATATATATATATATATATATATATATATATATATATATATAAACAAATGCATACATACATGTGTATGTATATGTATACATATATGTTTGTGTATATACATG
>NC_142946.1:34958163-34960663 GCF_046866305.1 Octopus bimaculoides
CAATATTATGAAACATAATAAAAGGTGATTGGGTAAATAAGACATTACGCAAATTTGACATATATTCCGCATTAGACGTAGGCTTGTAGCTGTCAATAATTTGGTGTGGCTTAATCTATGCTGAGACTTGTCTCATTCTTTCAGGGATATTTGCTTAATTAATATATTAATATCCATTAAGTTCTTAATAATATGAATGTACGAGTGTGGGTGGTATATGACACATACACACACATATATATTAATACACATATATATACATATATGAATTATATATACATATATATATACATATATACATACATATATGTGTGTGTATATGTCTATATGTAAATATATATTTATGTATGTATACACACACACATACATTCATACATGTGTGTATGCGTGTCTGTATGTAATATATATAAATTTGTGTTTATCAAACCGTATCGATGTTATTTGTATAATATCGTATTGTACCATAGAGCCATTGGTAATCAAATCAGAAAAAAAACCAATTTATTATTATTATTATTATTATTATTATTATTATTATTATTATTATTATTATTATTATTATTATTATTATTATTATTATTCCTGCGTAACACAGTGTAAGTAAAAATGCACCGGCGTCTTTAGTCATCTGTCAAGTCACAACAAGGACCTCAGACAGATAATACTTTCCTTACGATGTGCTCTGTGCCCAATTAGACTGCTTTTTGCAAGACATCAATTTTGCATGGGATTTCCAGTTGACTTAAGAAGTCTTGAAGTCTCAATGGGATTGAACCCAACTCTCGGATCACCATTGCTATCACTTTTACATTACCCTCTCGCATTCCACACAGTCTTGCCATTTCCACTTTCCATACGGTGTACTTGGTGATTTTTTCAACCTCTTTACTTACAACATTCATGTCATTTGGTATCGCTACATCAGTGATCTGACAGTATTTGTCTCTCTTACTCAATATGATAATATCCGGCTGATGGTGTTTGATTACACGATCTGTTTGAAAATCATAGTCCCAGTGTATCGTTACTTTTCTATCCTCCTGCATAACTTTACTTGCTCATGCTCATACCAGTTCTCTGTTACTTCTTATTGGTATTTATGGTATAAGAGCCAATGAAGATACACACATTTTATCATGGTGGCGCTTGTATTCTTTTTGTGCAAGGCTCTCACATCCACTTACCAAGTAGGTCACATTTTCCACACTCTTTCCACAGAGTCTGCATTTCTGGGTGTCAGAGGTTTTATAGATGTTATATGTCACTGAATTGGTAGCGAGAGCCTGGTTTTGTATAGCAATGATCAGGCTTTCGGTGGTACGCTTCAAACCACCTCGTTCAAGCCATGTCCACGATGCTGTATTATTCTTAACATCTTGTGCATTCCTTTCAAACTGTCCATGCATTCTCATTTCACGAAGGTCTTCTTATCTCTTCTCAGCCGTTTGGTTAAACTCTTCCTTGCCCATCATTTCATCTACTACATTTACACCCACAGCTTTCGCGGCATATTATTATTATTATTATTGTTATTATTATTGTTGTTGTTGTTGTTGTTATTATTATTATTATTATTATTATTATTATTATTATTATTATTATTATTATTATTATTATTATTATTATTAAGGCGGCGAGCTGGCAGAATCGTTAGCACGCCGGGTAAAATGTTTAGCCGCATTTCGTTCGTCTTTATGTTCTGAGTTCAAACCTCTGCCGAGGCTGACTTAGCTTTTCATCCTTTCGAAGTTGATAAATTCAGTATCAGTGAAACACTAGTCTCCTCCCTGCAAATTTCAGGCCTTGTGCCTTTATTAGAAAGGATTATTATTATTAGTTGTTGTAGTAGTAGTAGCGGAAGACACCATTTTTGTTTTTTGCTCATAAGATTTTTTTTGCTTTAATATTTGTTTCCAGAAGTTGTTTATTGTTTACTTCTTTACAAAACGTTTGTCAAAACCACAACATTTGCATAGGTCTGGTCTGCTTGGCTGTTTGTGTCCCTTTGGGAACTCCAATCTGATAAGAAAATATACATTTTATTTTGAAAAAAGAAAATTTGGTAAACAAACATTGACGTGGAGGAGGAAGTAAAAGGCAGCTCTGATCGTGCGTTGTAAGACACGATGGAGCCCTCCACCTTCTCCCCGCATATGGAATGAAAGGCGAACACCCACCAAGTTTGAAGTACTGTGCATCATACAACCACTATGATGACAAACAGCAGCAGCACCACCACCAGCAACAGCGACATCACAGCTCCGGAATTTAATTCCAATTATGAAGCTGACATCCTCCCAATATATGACACACAATATCGAAAACATCAATCAATAGCAGCAACAATAAGTCTACGAGCAGGACCACAACCTACTTCGCTGGCGCTACCTAGACCAAGCGGCCAAACTGATAAGCTTGCTCTACCGCTATCTGTGGAAGGAACGTGTTCCACTCGTTAAATAGTCCATCTGCTGTTAGCAGTCACTGAGTTGAGGACTGG
>NC_142946.1:34965663-34968163 GCF_046866305.1 Octopus bimaculoides
AAATAATAGTTACATTGTCAGTAAATATCATACACACACACAAGCACAAACAAACATACACCCCTTGGGTCCTTGGTCAAGTGTCTTTTGCTACAACTTCAAACCGACCAGAGACTTGTGAGTGTATTTGTTACAGGGAAACTGTGTGGAAGTCCATTATATATGTGTGTGTGTATATATACATACATAAAAATATATAAACTATACATACACACACACACGCGCACACATATATATATATATATATTCATATATATATATATATATATATATATATATATATATATATATATATATATATATATATATATATCCTTTGTAGTAATACATAAATCCGGAGGAGAAGCACACCCTAAGACATAGAGCAGTTAATATTATAATAGGGGAGGCCGGTTTATATGGTTACTCTGGGTTGCTCACTCATAAGGGGTTTAATTTTACGGCGTATCTTTACACCCAAAGCACTGCTAGCCTAAGACGTCTTCAAATTATGGTGGAGGATGCATCGCTATAAAGGCAGACACTAGGTGATTATCTCAATTTGCCATTGGCCATCGAGCTTCGGCCGCGCTGCCATCTTGCGGTCACCAAAGAACCACGAAGGTAAACGATTGTCTCCCTATGGCCTTGGCTATTGGTTTCCGGCTGTAGCGTCACCTTGCGGATTCCAAAAGGCCAGCAGGGATTGTCTAAAATGCAAGCATGGCCCAAGAATCTTCGTCCTGGAGCATGGCCCCAAAATATTCGTTCTGGAGTTTAGTTGCACGAGCGAGTCTTTTGGGATTCTCGTGCGTTCGGCAATGTATAACTTGCACCGTTTCGTCCCGATGATGTAGGGGCCTTGGTTCTCGAGTATTTTCAATGCGATCGAGTATGGTTTCCCTTCGTCTCTTAGTTGCCAGATGTGACTGGCCAGCAATATCACGTTTCTCCTCCCCGGGACTCTAAAGGTGGACCAATGATTGGAAGCACCTTTGACGTAGCGATAGTAACCTACGACAGCGCTGACATATGCGACCTCATACCCTTAGAAAAAGTTCCTGTCTGTCCTCTTTGGCCTCTACAGAGATGACGCTCTGGCCATCTCTAGGGGAGCAAGTGGCCATACACTAGACAGAGTAAGGAAAGGCTTAATCAGTACGCTCGCCTCCATGGGTTTGAAGATTACCACAGAGACGAACCTCAAAACAGCAGATGTCTTATATGTCACGCTTGATCTAGGCTCCAAGATTCCACGCAGCGAGACTGAACCCGGAACCATGTAGTTGGCAAGCAAGCTACTTACTACACAGCCACTCCTGCGTCTATAAAATGTTAACATGTTTTCAAATATAGTTCGAACCCTTATGATTGTCATTCACTGACCAAATTACTCGCTGTAGACAAATAGGTGTAAAACACTGAATCAGCTCACAACTACAGGTAACCAGAGTGTGGGATGCATATATTTTGGGGCGAGCGATTATCTCCTCTTCAACCACAGGGGACGGGAAGGCAGGTGCTGCAAACTGACACGGGTGACAGGCTCTGTGTTATGATATTCCCGCCATCGTTCAATGACTGGTTGCTCTATTCAGCGGCTCTCCGTAAATAAAATACGATGCTAAGCAATGATAGTGTATAGATACAAACTTGTCACCAGTTCAAATATGCTTGAGGTATATTCGAACTCGTAAGAAAATCATTCACGGTATTGTCTAATGGCTGATCACCATATGGTACCGTTAACCTCGACACATTTTTTCTCTCCATTTTTTTCCTCTCACCCTTTTCTGACGAAGAGCGTTGATTCGAATCGTCTCTTTTCCATTTTTATCTGAGCTCCAAACTAATACACCTGCGTGTTGTTCTCTCCTGCCGCTGTCTTTTGCTTGCAGTACATTGGAACCATATACACGCACGCACACACACACACACACACACACACACACACACATACACCCCCCCCCACACACACACACATGAAGAATGTCAGCACAAGAGAAATAAATAAACTGTACAGAGAATGTATTGGCCAAGTTTCGTATACAACTGAAAAGAATTGCCCACGGCTCCACGATGAGTTGTCGAACTTTGAAATGAGTAGTTATGAAGCTAAAGTTTTAATTAGACAATCATGTCGTCATCATTATACTTCCCTAATTACATTTACATGAACAATCAGTGCTATTATGTGTGTGATAGTGACAGCCATGCTACAAAAAATACATAATAGGACAGTAATGAGGACCACAACTTCCTGCTTTACATACCTGGAATATTATTCGCGGATGATTTTTTTTTTTCTTTAAAGATAATATTTTGTTCCCTTATAACGCGTATTGATTAAATCTATACTGACTGGTTGTATAACTGTTTTACACCATAGCACCAGATATATTCTCAGATATCTTTATGCATAAACACGCGCTCACAACTATTCTCAACATATATGCATATAAACTTAAAATACACACACATACACACACACGCACCTAGAGACAAACACGCACACATACAC
>NC_142946.1:34970663-34975663 GCF_046866305.1 Octopus bimaculoides
TAGACTGAACCCGGAATCATGGGGTTGAGAAGAAAGCTTCTTACCACACTGCCACGTCTGAGATTATAATATACATGTGTGTATGTGTGTATGTGTGTACGTGTGTGTGTGTGTGTGTGTGTGTGTGTGTGTGTGTGTGTGTGTGTGTGTGTGTGTCTGTGTGTCTGTGTGTGTAAAGTAGCAGAGAGTGGTTGTAAGCACGAGCATTGTTAGAAATAAGAGTCAAAACGACTCTTATCCAAGTGAGAGCACCTTTCTAAAGACTGTCAAAAGAGACAGGTTCCCTCCCTGCGACAAGCGAGATGGAGTTATATCAGCGCTGATTTCAAATTTAATCAATCTTCATCGGTGAAGATTGATTGTGTGTATATATATATATATATATATATATATATATATTAGCAGAGATACCTGGCGTTGTTCGGGATTAAAATGGCATAGTTTGTATATAATATATTACAGTTATGTTGAAACTGGTGATATGGGAATGTGCAGCATTGACAACAAAATATTTGTGGAGAAAATAATGGGCTAATTCGACTAAGCAACATACCATGCGTCCGTTTGGAGTATTTCAGGCCCTAACCTGTCTTGAAAAATTGGGCGTGGGGGTTATGTGATTTTTGAAATCACCGAAAAGATGTCAGTGGATATATTCTCATTTGCAGCAGTCAGTGCTGTGTCTAACATGACCCATCATCTGAAATTTTAACACCTCCTTCGAGTTTGTTGTCCTACATCACCCATGAAGTAAATTTGGAGAAACTGTGGTTGTTATTTGTGGGTAACGGGGAACCAATGAGGTAATAGACTTGCCCTTGAACTTTGACGTCGGCGTAAATTCATGTTTGTCTCTCTTTTTAGATGCACAAAACGATTTTTATTTGAAATGCAGAGTTGTATTATCTGATATTGTTCAGAAAATCTTTTGACTAGATGGAAGTGCCTTCTTGAAGATCCATAAGAGGTTGAGGAGGGGCTGGTAAGGCAGGCAATGTTACCTGATCACCTGAGCAGCACATATCATTTGTTTAATTTGAAAATTTTAAAGCACTCAGAAACGACAGTTTGTGTTTGACACACCAATTTGGACAGAGTTATCATTTTTATAAGAATGGGATGGATCATATCTGAAAATAGCTTCAGGAGTTGTGAAGAACGAATTTATACGTAGTCTGTTTCTGACAGTTATTCTATTGGACCTTTGTCTAATCATTAAAACATTTATTTAATGATCCAGCATTAAGTGCTGTAACATTCCTTTGCTGATCGTGAGAAAATCTCATATCGATTCTCTCTTTAGACTCTCGCTTTCGGTTTTCTACAATCCTCCTTGCTTTATACTTGTTTCTGGAGAGATTACGTTTTTTCTTTGGTGGCATGTTGTTTTCAATATTGTAAACAAAAAACTATGAACATAGAAAGAGGAGTGGCTGTGTGGTAAGTAGCTTGCTTACCAGCCACATGGTTCCGGGTTCAGTCCTACTGCGTAGCACCTTGGAGAAGTGTCTTCTATCATAGCCTCGGACCGACCAAAGCCTTGTCAGTGGATTTGGCAGATGGAAACTGAAAGAATCCCGTCTTATATATATATATATATATATATATATATATATATATATATATATATATATATATATGTGTGTGTGTGTGTGTGTGTGTGTGTGTGTGTGTCTGTGTTTTCCCCCACCATCGCTTGACAAACGATGGTGGTGTGTTTACGTCCCCGTAACTTCGCGGTTCGGTAAAAGAGCCCGATAGAATAAGTACTAGACTTACAAAGAATAATTCCTGGGGTCGATTTGTTCGACTAAAGACGCTGCTCCAGCATGGCTGCAGTCAAATGACTGAAACAAATAAAAGAATAAAAGAATTAATCCCTATTTTTGTAAGCAGTTGTATGTATGTAGTATGTTTTTATTATTGTATGGAGTATAAATTAAACAAATAGAATAACACACCATTCTGTTGTGGTGGTTCATTTTGTGTTTCTCCCGCTCATTCCGTAAAAATGTATTTGAAGTGAATAGAAATTGAAAGAAGAGAAAGCGAAAGGACAGAGAGAGGAAGTGATGATGTATGTACGTCTATATGAATTGAAATGTGTGTGTGTGTGCGTGTTTGTGTGTGTTTATGTGTGTGCGTGCGAGTGTATGTGAGAGAGAAAGAGAGTGAGAAAGAGAGATAGAGTGAGTGAGTGAAGGTGTGATTGATGTCTTTTACGGTACATACGCGTATAGAAAATGTGACGTCATCGTATAAAATGTTTATGATAGTTCATTTATGGAAAAGATTATAATGTTAAATTTTTGAACTGCAAATATGTGAATGGAAATTAAGTTTAATTTGTAGCCGAAATAGTACTGTGGTTACAATGTGGTCTTCTTAACCACACAGCTATCCATGAACCCGTAAAGTTAAAGACACAACGTGGGATTCTTTTGATTGTTGATTTATGTTTGTCTCGCAGAATTTTTGATAAAATGCCTTCCAACTGTAACCACATGATCTATTTAATGATATCCAAAATTTCATTATCTTATGTTTGTCCTTTTTTGTTAGCTAAGAGAGTAAAGTGTTATGTGAGGGTGTTTTGGATACTATTTCTAGCATTGTCGAGTGACCACGTTGGTTCGATGGTACCGTAGCGATACTGCTGAATGATTTACTGTCTTTCAGTCGTGAGTTCAACTTCTCTGATTGAAGAAAAAGAAATGATTAAGTAGAGTTTTTCAGTTATCTAAATGGGTATTAAATACCAGAATGAAAAATATGCACGTTTGCATAAGATTTTAACCAATTGCCCTGTCAAAGTAGTTTCGTAAGTTTGTCCTAAACATCCATGCTTCTTTTTAAACTCTTATTTAGCCCTTTTCTCATACAATCTTAGTAACATAAAGCATTACTCTCATAAAGCCCAAGTTACTCTAGTGTTTTTATTATTTTATTTCTTTTATTTGCTTCACTCATTTGACTACGACCATGCTGGAGCAAAAAACTCGGGAATCTTTCTTTTGCCTTTTACTTATATCTATCATTGGTCTACAGCAACGTTAGGGGACTGCCTTCAAGGATATAGTCGGAAAAATCGATCCCAGTATTTATCTTTTTTAATAGGGTATTCGTTCTATCGGTCTTTTTTGCTGAACTGCTAGTTTACGGCGACGTAAACAAACCAACGCCAGTTGTCAAGCAGTATTGGTGGTGGTGGTGGTGTGGAACAAACACAGACGCAAATTTCAACACACACACGCTCGCACTTACACACACACACACACACACACACACACACACACACACACACACAAACACACACACACACACACACCGATGTATATTTACACGACTAACCTCTTTCAGTTTCCGTGTACCAAACCCAATTACAATGCTTTGGTTGGCCCAAGGTTGCAGTACAAGACTCTTACTTCAAGTAACATTCAGTGGGACTGAACCCAAAACCATTTGGTAGTGAAGCAAACTTCTTACTACCCAATCACACATGTGTCATAAATGCCAAGAAAATATATCTGTGTATCATGTGTGACACAAGACAGGCAAAGGGATAAATTTTTAAAATGGATCTATAAAACACAGGTGATATTGGTTTCACATTTTGACACAAATTTTCATTGACCCTAGTGTTCAACTGGCCCTTATATTATTGACCACGAAAGGATGCAAGACAAAATCGACCCTGGCGGATTTTAAACTCAGATCATAGAGACGGACGAAATGCTGCAAAACATTTTGCCTAGCGCGCTAACGAATACGCCAGCTCACAAAATTTAAGACAAGTAATACTGAAGCAACACCAACGAGTGTATAGGATTTTTGCTGTTATAAGTTTACTTTAGTGCTATATCATTGTGGCTGTGTGACTAATTAGCATATATATATATATATATATATATATATATATATATATATATATATATATATATATATATATATATATATATATATATATATATATATATATGTATGTATGTATGTATGTATGAATGTATGTATGTATGAATGTATGTATGTATTTATAGATCTCTACCAAAGATTTGATAAAAATATTTTGCCTATTATCAACGTAGCAAAATTCTCATATGACAGGTTGTTAATCATACAATTTTGTGTGCATATCAATTTTGATAAGAGTTATAACGCAACCCATTATAAAGACTACTTACTTACTTACTTTACTATGAAACGGTTTTCTTAACCGATATTGTATGCAGGGTCAATATGTTTCATGTCATTTTAACCTGTTTAAAGACAACAGTTAATGTTGTCTGTTATTTACTGTCTGCTATGAATTAATAAAATCTGACCCTGAAGAGATACAATATCCCATATTTTATAACATTCATGAGTGAGTCGGGATATTGCATCGAAATGTTCATAGGTCATTAATCAAGTCTTTACAATGGATCGCGTTATAGCTCTTATTTAAATTTATATATATATATATATATATATATATATATATATATATATATATATATATATATATATATATATATATATATATATACGACGAGCTTCTTTCAGTTTCCGCGAGTAGTTGGTTGTTAATTATTGTAATTTGTTTCATCTGATGATTACGGTTTTTTGTAATTGAGTAATGTTCTCATTCTATTAAGAAGATGCGTAAGAAACAGCTGTAATGAACAGACAACTATCCATCGTATATTACTATTCTTTTGATTATAATACACCAAGGGGATTTACGACTTGTCAGACACCCTAGACTATACCAACAGCGTATTATTCCGCGTAACACGTGATTTGGACCAGCTCCTAGGCGCTGAATACTCATAGGGCTGGTTTTCTCTGTGAGCACAACCGGAATATCCTATTTGCTAGTGACCAACCATAGGCCGAACTACAGGTTTATCCAACCCTACCTGATGTATATCTTTTCAAGTACCTCATTCTATCTGAATCCTTATTTTACTCTATCTATCTATCTATCTATCTATCTATCTATCTATCTATCTATCTATCTA
>NC_142946.1:34978163-34983163 GCF_046866305.1 Octopus bimaculoides
TTTCTTCGACTGAGACCCTTCAAGGTGGTACTGGAGCATGGCCGCAGTCAAATGACTGAAACACGAAGAATAATAAAAGAATAAAAGAATATCAATTTCCCAGAATCTTTGATTCCAAACCCTTTCAGAATTATCGATTTTTTCGAACCAGAGGTGGCCGCCTTCAGAACCACACACCAAATTCTACAAATATTTATTTCATTTAAACAATTAAATGAAATCCTGGCACCTGTTTATCAGTGTTAATCAGTACGGATTATAAGAGAACCCGGGCGATCACTGTTTGGAAACGCTGTGGTACTTGTATGGTACCCGTATTCATGTTTTGTTGTTCAGAAGTGCACTGTATCCTACAATCCACGGTTGGTCTTAAGACGCGGAGTAAATACTGATCGACTTCATTTACTGCTAACGTTCTTTCATAGAGATTTCGAGGTGTGGAGAAACTCATCAATATTTCGTCTGTATAACGCTATAAAAATCATATTTAACATCATTAATCCCTTACTGTCAAGCACATATACACATACAAACACATATACATATACGTACAGACATACACTTACAAACTCATACAAATATAAGAAACTATTTCCCATTTTAACTCGTATTCTATTCATTTTGATTTAAGTTCCCAAATGTATTTACTAAGGCCCGTAGAGTTCATTAAATTACTGTTCTTAAAAGAATTCATATGTTGGGCCGCCTGGGATTTAATTTTATTGGAAGTCGATCCAATGTAAGTAGTATTTATGTTTCAAAGAATGATACAAAGCTCCATTGTTGGAATGAAGATAACAAAAGCAACGTCATATTATAAACCCGAGAAAAATCTTGAATAATTTTGCTGAGTCACTCATAGATTATATTAGTAATTTGCGAAGCAGTTGGTTGATTTGTTTTTCTGAAAACCCAAGCTTGTCCAGACTGACAGTCAGGCATTTACTTACAAAACCAAATACAGCAATTATTATTGGTATACTCTTTTACTCTTTTACTTGTTTCAGTCTTTTTGACTGTGGCCATGCTGGAGCACCGCCTTTAGTCGAGCAAATCGACCCCAGGACTTATTCTTTGGAAGCCTAGTACTTATTCTATCGGTCTCTTTTGCCGAACTGCTAAGTTACGGGGACGTAAACACACCAGCATCGGTTGTCAAGCGATGTTGGGGTGACAAACACAGACACACAAACACATACATATACATATATATATATATACATATATTCGACGGGTTTCTTTCAGTTTCCGTCTACCAAATCCACTCACAAGGCTTTGGTCGGCCCGAGGCTATAGTAGAAGACACTTGAACAAGATGCCACGCAGTGGGACTGAACCCGGAACCATGTGGTTGGTAAGCGAGCTACTTACCACACAGCCACTCCTACGCCTATGTATAAATGTAAATTTGTAATCCGTATGTATGTATGTATGTATGTATGTATGTATGAATGCATATATGTTCGTATGTATAACTATGTATATGTGTGTGTGTGTGTGCTAAAATTTATGTAAGGATATTATGTATGAGAACTGGTGAGTATATTTTGTATATGTGCATGTCAATTGATCTAGAATCAGAACGGTGTCCGTGTTTAAAAATAACATGGTACGTATTGTATATATGCATTCTGGAATGCAGGAAGGGAAAATATGCATGGTATACTATTGGTCGACGATAAAAAATCTTGGCTAGTACCATATTGAGGTGCACACACAACATAAGCAGCAGATACGCACACACACACACACACACACACACACACACACGAACACAGGCACACACACACGAACACAGGCACACACACACACACATACACACACATACATACACAGATATACATACATACGCTTATATATATATGCACAAACATATACATATATATAATATATATGCATACATATACATATATGTAATATATGTATGTATGCATATATATATACATATATCTATAATATATGTGTATGTATGCATATATATATATATATATATATATATATATATATATATATATGTATATATATATATGTATATATATATATATATATATATATATATATATATATATATATATATATATATATATATATATATATATATATATGTATATATATATATATATATATATATATATATATATATATATATATATATATATATATATATATATATATATATATATATATATATATATATATATATATATACAAGGTTGGCTAAAAGTCAACTGACAGTAAATCAAACCCATTTAATTCCAATATCTATGTTCAACAACTGAATGAATTTAATAAACACATCTAAATATGAAACATCCTGAGAGTTGTTCCAACTGAAGTCCTTCTTGAGCGACACATTTTTCCATTCGCGTCAATACGGAATTACAGATGGTATTTAGGGAATTTTGATTTACTGTCGGGTGACTTCTGGTCAAACCTGAAAATCATACATGCAACACATCGTATTTAATTCTATTTGGTAATAAACAAATATAATATTTGTCTCAGTACACAGTTTCGTGTTTCCTCTTACAGCATATACATATATTCGTGTAAGCGCCTGTGTATGTGTGTATGAGTGTGCGTGTGTGCCTGTGCGCAAATGTACGTGTGTGTGTGTGTGTGTGTGTGCGTGTGTGTGCCTGCGTACCTGCGTGCCTGTCGGTGCGTGTGCATGTGCCTCTGTGCGTATGCAGGTGTGTGCTTGCTTGAGCGTGTTGTTCTGGACTAAAAACACATCGGAGCCGATTCAGTTATTCATATGTCAAAAGTCGATAATCTATGAACCTAATATATACATTGTAGTCTGAGAAGAAGACACTAGACAAAATAATATAGTCTTGTCGGCGTCTTAACTGACGCAGGTGTGTATACACACACACACACATTCACACAGACATATATATCGGCATTTCACCCGTTTGAAACAGAAATAAGTCAAACGAAGACATTAGCAGACAATTTCCTGGATCTAAAATTGTTTTTTGTGTCTGTCAGCCGCCATAAATAATCTGGACAGTTATATGAAAATATTCCAGTAATTAATTATGGTTTATTAAGGGAGAATAGTGAAAGAAAAAATTGTCAAGTGATTTGAGGAGGCATTGACTTATCAGGTGTTGCGTATAGATAGCACTGGATTTAAACTAAACAATGATTTGATATCGCAATGAATGTGTTCAGCCGAGTATCAAATATTATTCGTAATATTGCGACACAATGTGACTGTTATAAACATACTTTCGTGTTGTTTTCACCTTTATCTTTTAACTATATATATACGTATATTTATATATATATGTGTATATATATATATATATATATATATATATATATATATATATATATATATATATATATATATATATATATATATATATATATATATATATATATATATATATATATATATATATAGCACTGGGTTTAAATTAAACCCAGCTGTAAGTTTAATTTTCTCGTTATACATCTCCTGAAAATTCCACATAGCCCTGGCTTTGTTGTCTCATCACACACACACACACACACACACATTCTTTTTTACTGTGACCATGCTGGAGCACCACCTTTTAGTTGAAAAAATCGACCACTCGACTCATTCTTTGTAAGCCTGGTACTTATTTCACATGTCTCTTTTGCCGAACCGTTAAATTTCGGGGACGTAAACACACCAGCATCGGTTGTCAAGCGATGGTGGGGCCTAACACAGACACAAACACACAAACATATATATCTATATATCAGTTTCTGTCTACCAAATCCACTCACTCGGTTTTGGTCGTCCTGAGGCCATAGTAGATGACACTTGCCTAAGATGCCACGCAAGCGTCTTACCATACAGGCACGCCTGCACCATATATATCTACTACATATGTGGGAAATTCTGTCTGTGGGTGTTTTTGTGGAGTTGTTAGCTAACTCCTCCTACATCGTTTTATCGATTTTGATGAAACTTGATACGTGAGTTGAACTCATGTCTAGAAACCTCATGGCATACTCAGATTGTTGAAGAAAAAATCGACAATAGGGCCCTTGGAAGGGATCCTTATGTATATCTAATATCTTTTATTTTAAAAACTACGGAAAATAAACCATTCGCCCCTTGAAGGGATCCTTATATATAGCCAAGGGAAATAACCCGTTCATTTTCCTAAATTATTTGGTAAAAATGAAATTGAGTATGCTTATTTTTCAGTATTTCAAATGTTAGATTTATTTTCGCTATTTATCCAGCAGAACCCTTAAACAAGTAGATAGTATTTTCCTAAACAATATATTCACTTATTTCAGTTAGTGACTTATTCATGAATATACCAACACTAGCGCCCCTGAAGGTAATATTCTCTGGGAACACAAAACAAGCCCGTTTCAGAGTTATTTACTTTGAATTGTTATTACCTCATATCTGATTAGCCTGTTATTACGTAACATGCTTCACGATTTTATTATACATACCTTATTAGTATTTACTCCCATGTTGTATATACTCTGGGAACCCATTAAAGCACTTTTCGGGGCTACTTTATTTGAATTCTTACTATCGGGTAACTAATTTCATGCTATTACATAACTGACTTCACAATTTGGGTATTCATAACTTATTTGGAATTCCTAAAAACATGATCCTGTGTAAGACAGTTCGGTATTCTCTGTAAATGCACAAAAACCATTTTAAGGGCTACATACTTTGTACTGATGTTATTGGATTAGCGAAAAAATTATGAGACCGGAACCAAGAGATAAGCCCCGCTTTCCCGGGAATTACTGGGTACGTCAGCTAGAATATACATATATATATATATATATATATATATATATATATATATATATATATATTTGCGTGTAGTAAGTAGCTTGCATACGAACCACATGGTTCTGGGTTCAGTCCCACTGTTTGGCACCTTGGGCAAGTGTCTTCTACTATAGCCTCAAGCCGACCAAAGCCTTGTGAGTGGATTTGGTAGACGGAAACTGAAAGAAGCCCGTCGTATATATGTGTGTAT
>NC_142946.1:34988163-35018163 GCF_046866305.1 Octopus bimaculoides
GTTAGCACACCGGGGAAAATGCTTATTGGTATTTCGCTCGTCGCTACGTTCTGAGTTGAAATTCTGCCGAGGTCAGCTTTGTTTTCATCTTGAGTCGATAAACTAAGTATCAGTGAAACACTGGGGTTGACGTAATCGACTAGTCCCCTCCACTAAGTTTTCAGGCTGTGTGCCTTTAGCAGAAAGCATTATTATCATTATTGTTAGTTTATTGGTTTATCATTTAACCAAGTATTTAATCAATTATTTGATTATTCCTTTGCTCAGCCAATCAATCGGCTGTATTTACGAATGCCCATTCGTCGCTTCTTGCAAACTCTTCACTGACAAGCCATCTCAACTCCACGTCTATTTTAGGGAATAGTGAGGGAATGTCATTGATGAGGTCGTGATGGTGACAAAAGAGCTTTGGCAAATCAAAATGATTGATTGATTGTCTGAACGATTAATCAAACAGTCTATTAGTTAATTGGTTGAATGGTTAACCAATTCACTAATAATAATAAAGAAGTGAAATTGAACCAGTGCATGTGTTTATTATTGATGCAATGACCCCGCCGAAATACAACAAATACTGTTTGAAGCATACGAGCTCACATCAAAAATCTTACAAACTAAATGCAAAAATGAAATAAGTATGCTATTTTTTATTGCTTTTAATGCGAATATAGAAGCCATATAGTCTTGTAACCTACATGTAATTCTCAAAGTCATTAATGGCGCTACGTTGATGTAAAAACTACACATCTCCCGAGAAATGAAACGGCGTTGCAGAATTAGTTTTTGACAGCGTGCCTTCTGTTCCTAAACAATCACAGCAATGAAACTTTAAAATATGAATAAAACAAATATCAGATGTTATTTTCCAAAATTCTACCCGTCAAAGAAAACAGACACGCAATAGAAATAAGTTGCAACAACAGTAGCAGTAACAGCAGTAGTAGCAGCAGCAGCAGTAGCAGTAGCAGCAGCAGTCAGACAACAAAAGAATAATGCAATTATGAAATGAGATTTGAATGTTATCAGTGACATAATCTTATGGTGTGGTGGATAAGAAGATAATTATGTTTAATGAATTATTTTTGTTAAAAAAAAAATCTATAAAATAAATGAATAAATAAATATTGTGATGGTTATAGGTAGATGGCTTCCTATAGATTGAGCCAAACAGATCTCACGCAAGGAAACCCCGTAGTTTGCCATCGCGAGTGAAGTGAAATCACATTGGCTTTTACGAGTTTATATTAATTGTGCGAGATTGCAAACTAAGATAGATATCTGTGGGACAATATCCAAAATCAAATATGTGTATTGAAAGTGATGATGTTAAACGTTATCAGACATCTAGCTTAGGTTATGTCAATATCGTCATTAAATGATTAAACGCTCTCATGGGGTGCTCAAACACATGCTGCATTGAATTGTTGGCGCATTACTCGAAGTCTTCGTCTTCCTGTGATCTATATACGACATGCTGAGATGAACGGTTGAAAGCATTCCTATAGCTATGGTAGAAATTGAACCCAGTACTGCAAACTGATACATCACTCGTTAATTATATGGGGATTTGAAGGTAGCAAACTGGTAGAGTTATTACCGCCGCGAACAAAATGCTTCTGAGTTCAAAACTCGGCCACGGTTTACTTTGCTTCTGATTCTTTCGAAGCCCATGAAACAAGTACCAGTTGAACACTGTTGTCGATGCTTGACGCAGCAGATTGTCCTTTTTATATAGACAACCCCATTAACACTGGAGGTGATTGTAGCGAATGTAAAGTAGGTAAAGTTAAATAAAAATAAGGATACGTCAAAAAGGACGTCCAGGGAGCAGTAATAAGGAGCTGAAGAAATCAAGGCATATTTTCGTCTTTGCTCTTTAGTAATATAAATAGAAACCGCTGTGGATGGACGAGAGAGGGAGGATGAGATTTCAGAGGAGAAATGCTGCTTTATAAATTCATTATAATATAATCAAAAGAATCAAAATTAAAAAAAAAATAAGTAAAGAAGTAAAAGAGCTTTAAATTTTATGGCGGAATTATTGATAAAATGACACCCGACAACAAAATTCAATTATACATTCTTTCTTTCTTTCTTTCTTTCTTTCTTTCTTTCTTTCCGACTGTCGTTCTTTCTTTTTTTTTCTTTCTTCATTCCTTTTCCTTTTTGCTTTCTTCTTTCCTTTCTTCGTCGTATGTATATTTGTTTTTAATTAAGTTGCTATCAGGTTGCTGTTAAAACAAACTTTGAAAATATATAAAATAAAATCTCCAACAAATTTTGAAAAGAAATACACACACACACACACACACACACATACACACGCACACGCACACACACAAACAAAGCACACACACACACGCACACACACACACACACACACACACACACACACACACACACACACGCACATGTAGAATGACATATAAGATAAATTCTTGATTTATTGAAACTACTTCTACCGTTTCCAGATAAGGTAAAACAATCGGGTGCCAGCAATCGAGACCAACTCCAAATGATAAGGAATGACAATCTCAAGAATCAAGATTCCTCCAAAATTCATGTCATAAAGGTAAGAAAATAAAAAATAAATAAATAAAAAATAACAAACAATCTGATTGCCTAGCAACAAGAGGACAGCTGTGGACAAATATTTTGCCTCTATAACCATCGTTAGGGCAACAGTTGTCCCAATTTCTTTTCAGCTTAACAGAAACTTTAAAATTTAGAAAAAGAAAAAGAATGCATTTAGAACCTCCATAATTTGTTCAATATTATATAAAAATCAATTAAGAGAAACAACACAGTGAAGCCAATGGTATGTATTTGAACAACAAAAAGGTCGTATTAAATACCATACAACATAAATATAAACATGACACTACGAAAAATTCGCAATTCTAACCAAAACTTGAAAGTAATTGGCAAAATCCGCCTGACACTTAGGGATATAATTTCAGTTACTGAAGTTGATATTACAGATCTCAACCACCTGTACTATGCATCCGCGAAAATCTCAACCATTCTATGTGGTGAAAAGATTAGAAAACGACAACATTTCCACAAAAAGCCTACTTGACAGGAGCATATTCAAAACCAAATTCAGTTACTTAGGTCTGACATAGAATGTTTAAAAAACTCTAAGTTTGACCGGAATATCAAACCAACAAAAATCTGAAAATTAAGGAAAAAGTATAATATGAAAACCATATTTGACATCGATACCATCATAGAAACTATCAAGCAAAAGGTATGTGCTAAAGCTGCCCGCATAGCAAGGTATGAAAAGCGCGTTAGATTCCTCAAGGACAACAACATGTTAAAAAATAACCCTCAAAATTTTTACTGGAAGATAGGGAAAATACCAGTTACAGTAAAGTCTGTCCCATTAAAAGAAGTGCAGGAATTTTGGAATAAAATTTGGGCAGTAGAAAAAACACACAATAAAAAGTTCCTTTGGGATGATAGAATATCTACTGATTTAGACTCCTTAGAAGAGCAAACGTGGGAGAGTATCAAGGGGGAGGTGAAGCAAATGGAAGTCTCCAGAAAAGGATAAAACTCCTAACTTCTGGTTCAATGCCTTCCCAGAGGGCCAAGAGCTGCTAACAAAAATTTACAACAATGTTTGCAACAACCTAGTATCATTTCCTCTTGACTAGTTAATGGTGTTACATTCCTACTTGGAAAAAAATGAAGAAACAAATGAGCCAAAAAATTATAGACTCATAACCTGCTTAACAACAATGTATAAAATACTAACGTCTGTCTTGACTGAAAATGCCTATAGTTTTTTAATAGAAAGTGGCATATTCCCTAATGAGTAAAAGCATGTAAACGGGGGTCTTATGGTTGTAAAAATCAGCTACTCATCAGTAAAATGATCTTGTCGATACCTAGATAGACTATAAAAAGGCTTTTGATAGTCTACTAAATAGCTGGATTAAGAATTGTCTGGAAATGTATAAAATAGTACCAACTCTGCAAAACTTCTTGTCTGTAAGGATGGGATCATGGAGAACCACACCGACTTTGAACAGTGACAATGAATCTCTCAATGCTGGAGGTGTTAGAATTTCATGTGGCATTTTCCAGGCTGACTCTATCACCACTCTTCTTTTATTTAGTCTTAATGTCTCTCTCGAAATTGCTCAATGATGTACAATATGGCTATAAAATATTTGAAAAAAATATAAATCATCTCATTTACATGGATGATTTAAAGCTCTTTGCAAAAATAAACAAAAAAACAACAACTACAGCGCTTACTAGCGATTGTTAAACAGTTCAGTGATGACATCAGGATGCAATTTGGCCGCGATAAATGTGTAAAAGCTACTTTTATGAAAGGGAAAATGTTAGAAACATCCAACGCTAATCTTGAGCACCATAATGTCATAAATGAGTTACAACCGGCGGAGAGCTACAAATAACTAGGAGTATTTGAAGGTGATAGAATCAAACATTCAATGATAAGTGAAAAGATCAGGAAAGAATGTTATCGCAGGGTAAGGGCAATACTCAAGACAGAGCTGAATGCAAGAAACAGGATCGAAGCGATCAATACTTTAGCCATACCTGCCGTGGCTTACAGTTTCAATATCGTTAACTGGTCAATTACTGAAATATGTAATCTTGACAGGAAAATACGAAAATTGTTGATAATGCATAGAATGCACCACCCTAAGGCAGATATAGAACGACTTTATCTGCCAAGAAAAGAGGGTGGCCGTGGACTTTTACAACTAGAATTAACAATAAAGATTGCCACAATTGGCCTAAACACCTACCTGAAAAACTCTAATGACTGGATGTTAAAGTATGAAAACAAGAAAGCATCATGCTCAGTAACAAAACAGGCAAAGGAATATCTAAGTGAATACCAAATACAACAAATCCCAGAATTAGACGTACTAGAAGCAAGCACAGAAAAAGCCAAGCGTATGAAAACCCGTTCTAAAACTGCTGCCGTAGATATTCTTACTGATAAATGACAAGAAAAACCTCTCAATGGCAAATACCCAAAGAGAGCTAATAATGCCGATATTGACAAAGCCCATGAATGGTTAGTGTCTTCGGCTTTAAAATCAGAAACAAAAGTGTTTATCATAGCAGCTCAAGATCAATGCCTACTTACAAGGAACTACTAGGCCAACATGTCATGTCTGTAAACAACAAAATGAGACCATTGATCATGTCTCCATGTGCAGTTTTCTTGAGTCTACAGAGTACCTCAACAGGCATGATAGAGCAGCACAATATATTCACTGGATAATTTACAAAACCTGGACCTGCCCCAAGATAAAAACTGGTGGGAACATAAACCGACTCCAGTGCTTGAAAATGATCACATCTCACTCCTCTGGAACTTCACTATTCAAACTGACAGAAAGATAGATGCGAACAGGCTAGGCATTATATTGAAGGACTTCATACAAAAATCGTGCCTCCTCGTTGATGATTGTTCCAATTGACATAAATGTATGTGTCAAGACCTACCAAAAACTGACAAAGTATAAAGATATTGAATTAGAAATTGGCAAAATGTGGAACCTCAAGACTAAAACAACACCTGTTGTCATAGTTGCCCTAGGAATGATAGCAAAAGAGGTCGATTGCTACCTCACTCAGATAGCAAGAAACCCCAAAATGGCAGAAATTCAAAAGATAGTTCTCATGGGGGCTGCCCATATCCTACGTAAAACACTGTCTATGTAATCTCAACTTTTAAAACAAACTAACAATTTTCTTATGTTTTCTTAAACATTTTCTAGAACAATACTATGTGCAAAGCTAAATGAATGGCACCCTAGGCAAAACACTAACATGAACTTCTAACTTGTTGTCTCTTGAGATCTCTGGGTGGGACTTGGAATCAGCTTGTACAAATACAAAAGTCAGACATATTCTTTTATTATTTTATTCTTTTATTTGTTTCAGTCATTTGACTGCGGCCATGCTGGAACACCGCGTTTAGTTGAACAAATCTACCCCAAGACTTATTCTATGTAAGCCTAGTACTTATTCTATGGGTGACTTTTGCCAAAACGCTAAGTTTTGGGGACGTAAACACACTAACATCAGTTGTCAAGCGATGGTGGGGGACAAACAGACACACAAACATATAATATACATATATATACATACATACATACATACATACACACAGATACAAACACACACACACACACACATGTACACACACACACACACACACACACACACATATATATATACGACGGACTTATTTCAGTTACCTTCTACGAAATCCACTCACAAGGCTTTAATCGGCCCGAGGCTATAGAAGACATTTGCCCAAGGTTCCACACAGTGGGTCTGAACCCAGAACCATGTGGTTGGTAAGCAAGGTACTTACCACACAAATGATAATAATAATAATAATAATAATAATAATAACAACAACAACTACAACAATAATAATAATAATTGTTTCAGCAATAGGCACATGGTCTAAAATTTCAAGGGAGGGGACTAGTCGATTACATCGACTCCAGTGCTCATGTACTACTTATTTTATTAACCCTAAATACTGAAAGGCAAAGTTGATCTCTGCGGAATTTGAACTCAGAACGTAAAACTGAATAATATTAGAATAGTAGTAGCAGCAAAAGTAATGTCCGTATGTGTACGTAAACATACATGCACATATGTCATTGATTTATTACTTGGAGGAATATAGAATTCAGACTATTGGGACGGTATATCAGCATATTTAAGTAAAGAAATGGCATCTCGCTTCGTCCGAAGACTTTTCGAAATTGCGTTTGTTGTAGGAGTGGCTGTGTGGTAAGTAGCTTGCTTACCAACCACATGGCTCAGGGTTCAGTCCCACTGCGTGGCACCTTGGGCAAGTGTCTTCTACTGTAGCTTCGGGCCGACCAAAGCCTTGTGAGTGGATTTGGTAAACGGAAACTGAAAGAAGCCCGTCGTATATATGTATATATATATATATATATATATATATATATATATATATATATATATATGTATTATATATATATATATATATATATGTATGTATATGTTTGTATGTGTTTGTCCCCCCAACATCGCTTGACAACCGATGCTGGTGTGATCACATCCCCGTTACTTAGCGGTTCAGCAAGAGAGACTGATAGAATAAGTACCAGGCTTACAAAGAATAAGTCCTGGGATCGATCTGCACGACTAAAAGCGGTGCTCCAGCATGACGGCAGTCAAAGAATAAAATAAAATTGCTTTTAATAACACTCTCTCTGACACACAAAAATTTATATATTTGTGTGCACGCTTCTGTATACACTAGAGTACATACATACATACATACATACATACATACACACATACATACATGCTTACATGATACATACATACATACATACAGTAAACATAATAGACCTGACATTGTGATTTGGGATAGAGAAGAGAAATTATATGTAGTTGTGGAAATCAGCTGTCCAGCGGATGCTAAAATAGCGCTAGAGATCAGCGAAAATGCAAATGCCAACGTTGAACTATTGAGAAATCTACAGCTACTGTATCTAGATTACAAATTTATGTTTATATCTTTATATACTGGAGCACTGGAATATGTAACCCGCTGCTTAAGAACGAATCTTGAGAAATTAGGCTTCTCAAAACGAGAAAGGAGAAAGCTGATTCGTTGTCTACAGAACCAAGCAATTACTGGAACTGTAAAAAGGTGTAAAACTTTTCAGAAGTTTGTCATCTAAGTATATTTGCGCATGTCTCGACATGAAACTATATGCATGGGAATACACACATAAAACAAATACAGCACATATACACACATCTGCACATTACTTGCATGCGCCAGTAATGCCTGCGCTTGTATGTGTGTATGTGCACTTGGTGTTATGAGTAGACAGGTGCATTGTACTCTTCTGGTTTTACTCCAAAATATACGAAAATAAATAGAATGAAATATATTCAAACAAGGAAAAAAGGGAAAAGTCACCCGAGGTCGAAACCTATAATCACCCGCTTCCTATTCCGAATCATTTGTCTTCCTACTCTTTAATATACATGCCGCGAACATAATCCGTTTTTAATGTTTATTCCTTTAACGTATAACCTTATCGTACATATATGGAAGTTTTATGTTCATCTGACCAACTGACCAATCATTTATTTCTATTCAGTTCTGTTCAGCCGTGAAATCAAAGTGTTCAGTTGACTCTAATTTAGAGCAAGGGGGTTTAAGATGGTCGTTCACACTTAGCTATCTGATTATATATATATATATATATATATATATATATATATATATATATATATATATATATATATATATATATATATATATACATACATATATATATGTATGTATGTGTATATATGCATGCAGGCATATGTATGTATATTATTCGTTTTTAACTGTGAAACTTGATGTAAAGAAGCTATAAATGATAGCGTGTAATATATATATATATATATATATATATATATATATATAAATGTGTACTTACATATAAGAGACAAAGTGTACGTACGCCGCTATATATAAATGTAAATATAAATATAAATGTATATATATATATATATATATATATATATATATATATATATATATATATATATACATTTACATATATACACATACACACACACATACACACACACACATGCACTCGCGCGCATGCACACACATAAAAGAGATAGACATATAGATAGGTAGATAAGTAGATAGATAGATAGATAGATAGATAGATAGATAGATAGATAGATAGATAGATAGATAGATAGATAGATAGACAGTATTAGCTATTTGAGAACATGACATATTTTAGTTATTGCTGTTTTAAAATTAGCTTTATGTCATTTATGCTTCAGAAAATAATAATGGCAGATACCCAGTTTACTAAAGAAATAAAGAGGCATTCTGTAATTGTGGCTTTAAATGTGGAGCAGACAGATTTATAGACAGATCAGTCTTGAAAAGTCGACAGATCTTTCGTATAAAATGTCCGCAGAGCTCAGATAGAAAGGTAATACTAATATCGAAATGCAAAGAGCATTCCCGACGCTCCGGTACCATCAGAACATCCGAATTTATACGTTTAGCAGATCATTAAGGGAAACCCCAGAAAATACATGAGGTACATTGCAAAAGATCTCCATGTATCAGATGGGACAATCAGAAATGTTGTCTACAAAGACATCCGGTAAAAGTCTTGATGAGGAGAAGTCAATTCATGTCAGCAAAAACATACGATCAGATCTAAGCGGTTATTTAACAAAGTCAAAAGTCTAGAAGAACGTGACATGATTGGTTTCTTGTTTTTTAGATGAGAAAACTTTGACCAGGCCCAGAAGATTAACAGAGAAAATGACACATGATTAGGTTCTGACCCCGCTACTGAAGTTGTAACAGTCATGCACACAAAATTTCGTGCAACCGTCATGGCTTTTGGAGCTGTCAGTAATGCATGGCACGTGATGCCTCCTCACTTCATTCCACGTGGCTTTAGAGTTAATTCTGTTGGCTATACTGGAGTTCTGGAAACAGTTGTCAAACCCTGGATATTTCAAAGTTACCACTGAGAATTATCGATGTTTTATTGAAATATTGATCATTCAACACACATGGAAGATAAGTTTTTAACTGCTCTTCTCCCCCTCTTTATGTTTACATAATTTGCCATCGTCGGCCCAACGGCAAATTAGAAGCGTGTTGAATTGTGAACGAAGAAGCATGATTTTTCTTTCTCTTTAACTATTTTGAATTATATATATCTATATATATATATATATATATATATATATATATATATATATATATATATATATATATATATATATATATATATATATATACCTATATATATATATATATATATATATATATATATATATATATGTATGTATATATTGGAGCAATATAACCAGCCGAAATTGCAAGGATAATTTGGATCTTGACTGAGGAAAGAAAACTCCGAATGACCTGTCCGTGTTTTCTTTGTATCGTCTATCTGGATGTTTTGTCCCTTTCTTGTATCACCTAACTGTCTGGATGTTTTGCGTCCTTGTCCCATTCTGTATTATTTATACATATATATATGTGTGTGTGTGTGTATGTGTGTGTGTGTGTGTGTCCATATGTGTGTGTATATTTGTGTGTATGTATATAAGTGTGAGTGATTATGTGTGTACGCGTGTGGTGCTTGCGTAAAAGCTACGAAGAATTATAGAAGAATCTAGATGTGAGAACTGTAAAAGACAAAATAAAATGTAAAATATAAAATAAAATAAAATAAAATAAAACACAAGCAAAAGTAAAATACAAAGTTTGTGTGTTTAAGAATATTTTAACTGAGTCCATTCCTGAGAGCAATCTCGATAACTTGGAGATAACAACATTGAAAAACATACATACATACGTAAATATTTACTGTGATAGATATATATATATATATATATATATATATATATATATATATATATATATATATATATATATATATATATATATATGGAGAAGTCACTTCATGTGACATAAGTTTATGTTGATTGCTTCTGGATTCTTCCGTGAGAGCCAGTCGAAAAGTAAGGAGATAAAATGACTATGGACAGGCAAAGAAGAAAGATTATCAACCGAACTGTGCATTCAGCATATTTCACAACAGATTTTATTTCGGTATTACCGCCTAATCCGTTTTCTCACCGATGTTTACAACTTTCGCACATATTGACCAGAGGAATATGGCACACGCGTTTGTATGTGCGGGTGTGGCTGTGGGTGCGCGCGCACATGTTTGCGTGTTTGGGTAGGTGCGTGTGAATGTGTAAGTTTGCTCGTGTGTGTGGCTATATGTGGTGGAGCAATTTTCGCCGATGTGTATCGGTGTCATTTGTAAACATCGACGAGAAAAGGATTAAGTATAAATATACACACACAGCCAAGCGCACTTACACGTGCACGCGCACACACACATACACACACACACATTTATATATGTTTGTGTATGTGCGCATATATATATACGTTTATATATCCTTTTACATGAATATGCATATATGTATGTGTGTATGCGTGTGTGTACCTATATCCATGTATACATACTTATACAAAATGGACATGCATACATACATGCACACACACACACAAACACACACAGAGGCACACACATACACATAAGTCGCCCAGGCGCTTCTTCTTCAGCTTGGTCATCGTAAATATTTACGTATGTACGTTTGTATGTTTTCAATATCGTTATCTCCCAGTTATCAAAGCTGCTCTCAATAATGGACTCAGTTAAAATCTTCTTAAACACACAAATTTTGTATTCCATTTTTGCTAGTGTTTTATTATATTTTATTTTAGATTTTACATTTTATTTTATATATATATATATATATATATATATATATATATGTATATATATATACATATATATATATATATATATATATATATATATATATATATATATATATATATATATATATATAGATAGATAGATAGATAGATAGATAGATAGATAGATAGATAGATGTGTGTGTACGCGTACGTGGATTTCCCTAGCAGACAGCAATATATCCTTCATACAAATTCACTACAAGGGACATAATTGTTCATAATTGGTAATTTTAGAAGTCTGAATATAAAATTAAGGAATAAAGAAGATGCGTTGAATATACACATTTAATGATTTTTTTCCACCTTTTGCTTAGTTCCTTCACAGGTTTTTTTAAATTTCTAGTCTTAGCACCATTTCATTCATTTTAGAGACCCCAGGATGGTAATAATACGAGGTATATAAATTAAAGATTTTATGAGGCGCGATATTTCTTATGAATGAGAAAATATTTACAGTCTGAAAGAAATTCGTGGAATATGTGAACATTTTTGGCGTCTACATGCAGATTAACTGTTTCAAGTGGATTCTACTGTGCGCAGGCATTCTTATAGTAACTAATATTTTAGCATTAACTATGAAATTCACAAACCGTTTTGTATGTATATATATCCTTTCGGGTATAAGTAGAAATTCCTATGCGTGTATTTATAAATATATGCATACATAAATATGTACACACACACACACACACACACATATATATATATATATATATACACTCACTCAAAGATATATACATGCACACACACACACACGCACACACACATGTGTGTATATAGTTGAAAGTTATGTTAGTATTTTAAAAATGAATGAAAAGATCGAAGTCTCTGTAATTCTTAATAGTTTCAATTATTAATACGATAATGAATTGTCAATCTATCTCTCTATGTATGTATGTATGCATATATAAATATATATATATATATATATATATATATATATATATATATATATATATATATATATATATATATATATATATATATATATATATATATATATATATGTATATATATATATATATATATATATATATACATATATACATATACAATAATTCCTCGACTATCGCGGGTGTTACATTCTACCACCCCCGCGTTAGGTGAAAATCTGCGAAGTAGAAACAGTACTGTCCTATATATATATATTTTATTATTCTTATAATTTCTATAATTTTATAATTTTATTATAAATACAAAACAACAGCACACACCCACCTCCCGAGTTTCGTTTTCCATACAGTATGTGAGATTCTTTGGTTCCTCATCTACAGTTCACTACGTATCTCCTTTTAATATACTTTGATTAATGTGTTATACAGTGCAGTACTTTACTGTATTTTTATTTATTAATTTATTGTTTTTTTAGGCGTGAAAATGCTTATTTTACCACAAAAACAATTATTTTATAAGTATATATATATATATATATATATATATATATATATATATATATATATATATATATATAGATAGATAGATAGATAGATAGATAGATAGATAAATAGATAGATAGATAGATAGATAGATAGATAGATAGATAGATAGATAGATATATATGCACACTCACACACACACATATATATGAATGGCAACTTATAATTTATAATTGAAGGAATCTTAATTGAACCAGTTTACAGTCGATTAACCTGGTGTAACTTGCTTCAGACTAGAGTGAAACAATTTGCTACTGAAAGATGTTTCGTTCAGAAGTGAAACCATGGACAAGGCAACTATTACAACAAGGCACCTATTACAACAAGGCACCTACTACAACAAGGCATTGTGAGAAGAAATACAGCAGAAATCGACTGCATATTCGACCAGCAAAGCAGGATGAAACTCAGGCCGTGAAGAACCAACTATGTTTGACTTCGTTCATTTAAAGTATTTCCAGAAGCCGGCAAAGCCAGAACATGAAGTCGTAGCATAATCAACAAGTCCATACGAGGGAGCGCTGAAAAGTTCCTGGCAGTAAGGTTATCGCGAAATGCCTGTTTGAAAGGCCAGCCTTCCGAGTTCTTTTACAGGGCTTAGTGAAACTGAAAGACTGATGCAATAAATGTGTGAATGTGAAAGGGGAATATGTTGAATAAAGCAATAATTAATTTATCCCTCCTTTATTCGCTTTTATCAAAAACCAGGAATTTTTCAACATGCCTTCGTATGATACAGCGCCTAAGTTCTGAAACTGGCCAGAGAAATGCAAGAAGGCGATGAGGGTTGTCTAACCCTGTGGTTGTTCCAGTGTAGAATAATTTGTCTTACAGCTTATGATAGGAGATGTAATGTATTAAGTTACTTGTTTCTAGTTGTAAGAGGACTTGTTACTTATTGTTTTAGTTAACCAATCATAACTAAATGAAACATCCAATAAACGTCAGTCCAGCAATGGCCGCTTGATCAATAATTCATGTGTAAAAACTTCTTATTTTATCTACTTTTCTACGTTGCTATAATGCGACACAACAATCTATGCCTACATTTGTCTGCCTGCCTTATATCTATCTGTTTGCTTGTCTTCCTGTCTATATACACTAACATATCCCCTATATAAGTATGTATGTATGTATGTATGTTGAAATACATATACATATACACACATGCACACATGCGTATACGTTTAGTGTATGTATATATATATATATATATATATATATATATATATATATATATATATATATATATATATATATATATATATATATACATGTGTATACGTTTAGTGTATATATATATATGTTGCTGTTGTTGTTGTTACTCTATATCTCTTCCAGCTGTGGGATTAATGTTTGTAAACTTGGACACTGATAAGGGAAAATCTACGGAGAATAAAATGTGCGAGTGTTTAAATATACATACATGCATATATATATATATATATATATATATATATATATATATATATATATGGTATATATATATATATATATATATATATATATATATATATATATATATATATATATATATATATATATATATATATATATATATATATATATATATATATGGTATATATACACACACACACACACACACACATATATATATATATATATATATATATATATATATATATATATATATATATATATATATATATAAATATATATATATATATATATATATATCTATTTATATATGTATATGAATGTATGTAACCGTTAGAACATTTAAGTGTATAAATATACACATGAGCGTCCACCTACACGCATAAGTATACATTCTATGCATGTATTGGTATCTATACAAATACATTCACACGCTGCACAGATATACACATTGTTACATATCCACGCACACTTGTTACACACAAATGATGTTATGCATACATGTGTACAATAACTTAAACAAACGCATATACATACGCATATACATCGCATATACCTACATTTCGCCTCCACACACGCATTCCATGACACAGTCACACACTCATACGTGTATGGATGGTGACACATGAGTTTTTAGGCTTGTATATGGATTTATTTGTTTAGTTTATTGTTTGAGCGTATATCTGTGTGGTTTTGTATCTGTGTGTACGTTTGTAGGCATTTATGTATGTGTATTTATATACAGATACACATATATATACGTATACGTATATACGCACATACATGTATATATCTATATATCTATATATATATATATATATATATATATATATATATATAATATGGATATATATATGCATATATATATATATACATATGTATATATATAGACACGCACACACACATATATATATATATATACATATACTAGCGGTGCCCCAGTATGGCCACAGCCTTAGAGGTGAAACATACAAACGAATAAAAGAATATATGTGTGTGTTTGTGTGTGTGTGCGTGCGTGTGTGTGTGTGTTTGTGTGAGTATGCACGTATATTTTATGTGTATACATATGTTTATATGCATGTAAATATGTTTGTATGTAAACTTGTACATCTGTATATGTATATATATATATATATATATATATATATATATATATATATATATATATATATATGCGTACACGCATATATAAATATACACACACATATATGCATAATTATGTATGCGTTGTGTCTTTGTATGTGTGCATGTGTGTGTGTGTTTGTGTGTGCATGTGAGTGTGTCTCTATGCGTTTGAGCTCACTTAGGAATGTCATACAACATGGTATAACAATAACAAGCTGGGCTGGTATGTGAGATAAACTTGATAAGAGAGAACGGTTTGGATAACTATGGGCAACTGTCACAGTAATGTGTTTGTCGGTTAGTGTCGCGCTTGGTCCTAATGATGATGATCGTAGCGATGATGATGATGATGATGATGATGATGATGATACTAGTACTGGTAAGGGTATGTGGTGGTAGTGGCGACTGTAGTGGTGGTGGAGTCAACTAATTGTTATTAAGTTGATGATAGTGATGGTGATGATGGAATGTAAAAATTGAAAGGGGAAAATACGCTAGAACCACGGAATAAATGACTTAAGATTATTTCATTTTATTCTCGTTTATACTCTTTTACTTGTTTCAGTATTTTGACTGCGGCCATGCTGGAGCACCGCCTTGTAGTCGAGCAAATCGACCCCAGGACTTATTCTTTGTAAGCCTAGTACTTATTGTATTGGTGTATTTTGCCGAACCGCTAAGTTACGGGGACGTAAACACACCAGCATCGGTTGTCAAGCGATTCTGGGGGGACAAACACAGATGCACAAACATACACGCACACACACACACACACACATACACACCCACACCCACACACACACACACACACACATATATATATATATATATGTATATATATATATATATATATATATATATATACATATATACGACGGGGGCTTCTTTCAGACTCTGTCTACCAAATCCACTCACAAGGCTTTGGTCGGCCCGAGGCTATAGTAGAAGACACTTGCTCAAGGTGCCACGCAGTGGGACTGAACCCGGAACCATGTGGTTGGTAAGCAAGCTACTTACCACACAGTCACTCCTACGCCACTATTCGCTCAAATTCGTAATTCAAACCTGATGAACTTTTCCTCCTGATGGCGCGAAAATATCTCGTTGAATATTTGCAAGCAACTAATGGGAAACTACAGAACGAAGGCACTTTTTCTAAGAGGTTAGATATTGAACTTGTAGCTGCTGCACAACCAACTACTGTGGCATTGGACACCACAATCTCGTTTAGGCTTATCAGTCCTTCCTGTTTGTTTCCACTCTCCTGTTTGCGTTACCAATTTTGACCCTCCGCAAAATCCCAAATTTTATATAATTTGGTTTGTGGGAGCAACTGTTTTATCGAAAGCGTATATTGTTGTTAAATGCTCGAAATACGAGAGTAGAAAAACAGCCAACAACTGATGAAGGGTCGTTCTTTTTATTGTTTGTCTTATTTTCCATTTGTGTCTTTCGTTGTTCGAAAAAATAGTTCATATTCCATGTACTCGTACTTCGTATTTTTTATTGTACACGCTCCGTGACGTCCTGTGCCCACATATGCATATATATACGTACAGATGGAAATATGTACAAATACGTATGTATATATGCATATATATATATATATATATATATATATATATATATATATATATATATATATATATATATATATATATATAAATAAGAGGGATGACCAGCAAAAGTGGACTCCTATATGCTAGAAGTAGATGCATATAGGAGTCCACTTTTGCTGGTCATCCCTCTTATTTTTGTATGTAATATAATTTTAATCTTCGGATTTTTTTAATATGCTAGACCACTGGTTCAAATTGATTAATATCAATCTCTACCCTCATAAATAAATTTATATATATATATACATATATATAATAAGGTATTAATATAGTTTAATTAATATATTAAATACATTATAATATAGGTAGCTATTGTATTTAAAACCCAAAAGGCAAAATCCATAAATGAGGTGCAAAATAGCATCTGCAAGTGCTAGAAATAAGAGCTAAAAAATATAAACCGGGTGGCTAAATGAGATATTCAGGGGCTGCGAGTGGCAAGCCAAATTTTTTGGGGCGAGATAAACTTACAGAATGAATGGGAGAAAGAGAGAGAGAGAGCGAGAAAGAGAGATAGAGAGAAAGAAAGAAAGAGACAGAGACAGACAGACTAACAAACAGAGAAGGGGTAAAGAGGGAAACGGAGAGATGGTGGTCATGATTTAAATACCTTCTTTGATCAAAGGCCTGCTGCTTCAACGGAGCTGACATGGTGGTGGGGACTTAATAACAACAACAAAAAAGGCAAAAAGAAAAACAAGAAAAAAAACAAGAAATAAAATATTGAAATAAAATACAAACATTAATACAAAACTAAACTTCGTTCAGCAGTTTTCTACAACAAATTGAACATAATTTGTTTTGTCCGATTCGGTTGAGAGGAACTCATGGACATTAATTAGCTTCACTTTTCTTGTCTTGTCCCATCCTATTTATACCTTTATCTACCTGTGTCTATTCTGGCAACTGCGTAGCTCACAGGACAGCTTTTTTGCTACGGTCATCGTATTGCTACTGACCTGTCTGTAGATAATGTTCAAAATTTAGGTTGTTAATCCATCTAGTATCCGAACAGACTTGTAAATTTGGTGAACACAATACGCAGTAGTAGTATTGATAAAGTGAAGGTCACTTCGAAGGTATCACGGAGGCATTTGAGCATGTAATTCGATGGCAGTTTACAAGTCTGGTGCCGGTTTGTCCGAATCTCACCCTGTATGAATACACATCCAACTCCACCTTCTCTCTCACTCACGCTACCCTAATTCTCTCTTTCTTTCCTACCTTCCTCTCGTTCTCTCTGATATGTGTGCGTGTGTGTGTGTATGCGTGTGTGTGTGTATGCGTGTGTGCGCGTGTGTGTGTATATGCGTGTGTGCGCGTGTGTGTTTATCTGCTTATCAGTCTTTTAATCACTTTATCTGTTCGTCAATCAAATATTAAAATATCTAAATTGTCCATCAACGTACGTCTCTCTCTCTCTCTCTTTCTCTCTCTCTCTCTCTCTTTCTCTCTCTCTCTCTCGCTCTTTCTCTCTCTCTCTCTCTCTCTCTCTCTTTCTCTCTCTCTCTCTCTCTCTCTCTCTCTCTCTGGCCCTGTGTTTATTCCACCCACTTCTTGTCTCTTTATCACTGTCATTTCCTAAGGATATATATATATATATATATGTGTGTGTGTGTGTGTGTGTGTGTGTGTGTGTGTATGCACATGCATACACACATGGACATAGACATATATAAATACAGACACGCATATATACCTGTTTGTGTAAGTGTATACATACACACACACATACATACATACATACATATATATATCTTTTTATTATAGCCACACAGGGCTAAATACAGAAAATGGACAAATTACAAAGTAGAGCTTTGGGGGGGGGGGGATAATTTGGATCAAAAGGGATCGCGGGAAGAAAAAAAAAAAAAAAAAAAAAAAAAAAAAAAAACGTGGGAGGGGGCGATCAATAGGGATCGTGTATCACAGTCGATGTAAAAAACGGGGAACAGATTAGGTTTATCCGTGGAGAGAAAAGCCTACGGAAAAGACCACGGTCACCTCAGGCTTTTTTTTTTTAAAGGTACATGAAAGTAAGTACCTTCTCTCTTTTTGTCTCTTTTTGTTACAAGTCTATGCTTAAAATGGTGTCGTCTTTCATTCTTACCATTCTTGCCACATTTACCCATTTTTTATTGAAACTTTCATTCGACAACACTTTCCTCTCTATCCTCATCCTCCTTTTCAAGTGGTACTTGAAAAAGTTGACGAGGGACTGACCAGAGAGGAAAGTGTTTGTTTGTAGACCTTTCAAACGCGTCCACCACACGCATTCTTTTGCCATAGCTATCAGTGTTACAAAAACCGTTTTTCCTTCCCGTTTAAAGGAAGGTGGCGGAACAATATTCACGATAGACTCGGCTGATAAGTGGGCTCGTCCCACACGCGACAACAGCCGTTCGACGAAGATCCACAGCTCTGAAATATCTGGACACTGCACGAGTGCGTGCAGAACGGTTTCGTCGCTCTGACCGCATCTCGGGCAGGTCGGTCCGGTGGTTTTCGAACCGTGTCTGTAGATCTTCTCTCGAACTGGTAGTGCGTCTCGATAGCATTGCCAAGCCAGGGATCTCTGGAAATTATCCATTGGCCCCGGCCCGAACGTCGTCTTGAAAAGGCGGGTTAAGAATTTCTCGTCGACACCCAGGTTTGCCCCGAGAGTGTCGTCAGACCTCCCCTCCACTAGTCCTCTATAGAACGCATTGGTCGTTTGGAAGTTGCACAAGTTTGATCCCGGACGGCAGAGCTGTTGTAGAGCTTGGCGACACTCGCGGTGCCATTCGCCCAGTTTCGGTCTCTTCCTGATCCATGTTTGCAGTTCGGTGAGTGAGACGAGCTGCGGGAAGGCGTGCCTCACAAACGGCGCCCACACCTGTTCACCGTCGTCAATGAAGTTCCAGAGATGCCGCAGTCTCAGCGCATGTCTGCGCATCATTAACCACGGCATCCCCAGTCCTCCACGTAACGGTTGTTGACAGCAAATGGATCGCCTCACCATCGGAACGCCACCCTTCCACAGAAAGCGGAAAAGTATGCGTTCTAGTTTCGTGATGGTGGCATCGGGACAAGGCACGACGGTCAGGCGGTAATCGATGACTGATGCGATATACACATTAGCCACCTCCGCCCGGCCTTTTAGAGATAACTTTCTCTCAGCCCATGTTTGGCTGAGTTTGATCACTCTACTGGTAATCTCGTCCCAGTTCTTATCCATTTGGAGGTCCGGACTGAACCAGACCCCGAGCAGTTTAACCGGTCCGTCCGTCCAGCGTCCCACTACGGAGTCACTGTTGGACGGTATGGGCTTGCTTCTCCAGGTGCCGAGTAACAAACCCACTGACTTTTCCGGGTTAATTTTTGCTCCTGTCACCGTTTCGTATTCTTTAAGTGTCTCGCCTAGCATCTCGACGTGCTTTTCGCTCGACACTATGACGGTGACATCGTCCGCATATGCAGACACGCTCGTCCCGCAACCCAGCTCTCGTGGGATACCCCTCAGTGTCGCCAGCTTCCGCAGTAGTGGTTCGATCGTCAATACATACAGAAGCGCCGACAAGGGACATCCCTGACGGACCGAACGCGTGATGTCGAACGGTTTTGACAGGTGACCGTTTACCCGTATTACCGATCGGATGCCGCTATACAAGGCAGCGATCCAACCGCGGAAGACGGGACCAAAGCCAGCTGCCCTGAGGACGGCCGCTAGGTATCGATGGTCGACCCTATCGAAGGCTTTAGATTGATCTAAATTGATCAGCGCCCCACCCATGCCAGGATCCTTAACTACCCTGTCCATGATGTAGCGCATGAGGTGGAGGTTGTCATGGATACTTCTGCCCGGCACGGCGCATGTTTGCGCCCTGTCGACCAGTTTATCGATGACAAGCGCCAACCTCTCGGCTATTACTTTGGCCAAAATTTTCAAGTCTGCGTTGAGCAGAGTGATGGGCCTGAAATTATCTATAAAATTCCCCTTGTTTGGGTCTTTCTTCAGCAATGTCACTGCACCTCGGCTCACGAAACCGGGAATTCTCCCGTTTTGTTGCCAGTTGCAGTAGACTGATGCCAAGAGGTCGCCAAACAAGTCTGGCATTTGACAATACAGCTCGTAGGGTAGACCATCCAATCCAGGTGACTTATCCCTCGCGCAGCCCGCCATAGCATCCCTTACTTCAGCAGCTGTGATGGGACCCTCACAACACTCTGCCTCTCCCGCCGAGAGCCGCGGCAGGCCGGTCAGGTAGGCAGTGAAGTCCATCCTGCGTTCCGACTCACCGCTCGCACCGAACAGTCGAGCAAAGTGCTGTTGAAAGGCCCCACACATCCTTTCGGGTTCGAGCAGACTACATCCCTGTTCATCGATTAGAGACCGAATGGTGGCTCTGTTAGATAGATATATAGATAGATTGGCACTCCGTCAGTTACGACAACGAGGGTTCCAGTTGATCCGATCAACGAAACAGCCTGCTCATGAAATTAACGAGCATGTGGCTGACCACTTCACAGAGACGTATACCCTTATAGTTCTTAAAGAGTTTTCAGTGTGACACAGAGTGTGGCAATACAGATACAACTTACTTTTACCAGATGAGTGAACTGCAGTAACCTGAAATAAAGTATCTTGCTCACGAATACAAGTCGTCGGGGATTGAACTCATGACCTCACAATCGCCGGCCGAATACTCTAGTCACTCAGCCTCGCGCTTTCACACACACACACACACACACACACACACACACACACACGCACGTATATATGTGTGTGTATAAATAAGTATGTATATCTATATATATATTTGTGTGTGTATGGATGTATATATGTTGTGAATGAATGAATGATTCGACGTCCTGTCATTGCCCAAGTTGTAAAAGAGCGTTGAATAAAATGTACCTACAGTGGGCTTCAGACAGTATCGCACATCTCCCTCCCGCTTTCTCACTCTGTCTCTTTGTCTGTCTCTCCGTATCTCTCACCCTCCCTCCCATCCCCCCTCTCTCTATATATAAAGCATATAGTTATGACTACACACACATACTCAAGTGCATAGAAAGAAAGACCACTGGTTATATTAGAAACATGCCACAGCAATACACGATACATTTATGATTCCGTTAAGATCTACTCATGAAGCATAATTTTACTTAGTTCATTTCTAAGACAGTTTATTGAGAAACTATGGAACAAAATGGAAGATATAATATATCATTCTTTTCTACTCTAGGCACACGGCCCGAAATTTTTGAGGATGGGGCCTGTCAATTAGATCGTTCCCAGTACGCAACTGGTATTTAATTCATCGACTCCCGAAAGGATGGAAGACAAAGCCGACGTCGGCGGATTTGCACTCAAAACGTTGACAGGCGAAATACCGCTAAGCATTTCGCCCTGCGTGCTAACGTTTCTTATTTCTTTATTGCCCACAAGGGGCTAAACATAGATGGGACAAACAAGGACAGACAAACGGATTAAGTCGATTATAATGACCCCAGTGTGTAACTGGTACTTATTTTATCGACCCGGAAAGGATGAAAGGCTAAGTCGACCTCGGTGGAATTTGAACTCAGAACGGAGCGGCAGACGAAATACCGTTGAGCATTTCGCCCGGCGTGCTAACGTTTCTGCCAGCTCGCCGCCTTGATACAGAGTATTAAAATTTATCAAAGCGTCACAAAAATAAGTAGTACTGAAATAGACTAACATGTTTACTCACACAATATCTATACATACTATCTTCAAACTTCTTCCATATTTATGATTGTTCAATATGTTTGCTATTATTCCTTCGTAACGTAATCCTTGAAGGAATACATTATTCCTTCAACCCATTTTCAATAATCTTAGTAACATAGACAGTGGGAAAAGGGAAGGTGAACCAGTGTTAGAGTGCGATATGATTTTGATATAAAGATAAACATCATACTAGCTTTCAAGGTGGAAAAGATAAGTGTATAATAAAGAATATAGTCTTCAAAGATGTTCCCTTCTAAGACTATACCTACTAAGAGTGTACTTATATGAATACTCTTTTACTCTTTTACTTGTTTCAGACATTTGACTGCGGCCATGCCGGAGCACCGGCTTTACCGGTGAGTTTGTTAAATAATAAGGCGCTAACAGAGAATGATTCTCCCCAAACACAACAAAATATGCTTCAACACACGAACTCACATAAAGAATCTTGCAAACCAAATCCCAAAACGATATGTATATATATATAGTAAATCCGAGCGAGAGAGACTGATAGATAGATTGGTAGATAGATAGATAGATAGATATAGATGTATGTGCATGTATGTATGTATGTATGTATGTATGTATGTATGTATGTATATATATATTATTTTATTCTTTTACTTGTTTCAGTTATTTGACTGCAACCATCCTGGAGCACCGACTTCATATTATATGTATATATATATATATATATATATATATATATATATATATATATATATATATATATATATATATATATATATATGTGTGTGTGTGTGTGTGTGTGTGTGTGTGTGTGTATTTCGTGTGCAAGATTCTTGATGTGGATACGTGTGTTGAAAGAAATACAATTAAACCTTGGGAGAGGCATTATGCCGGTAATAAACACACGCACTGGTTCAGTCTTTTATTAATTTATATTTACTGAAGAGATTGCAAGAGTGCAATGAAATAATTTAACAAAAAACTATATAAATTAATAAAAGACTGAACCAGTGCGTGTGTTTATTACCGGCATAATGCCTCTCCCAAGGTTTAATTGTATATATATATATATATATATATATATATATATATATATATATATATATATATATATATATATATATATATATATATATATACGTATATATATATATATATAAAATATATACATATAATATATATGTGTGTGTGTATGTATTTATAAATATATGTATGTATACAGAATGAGGCAGAGAGAGAACAGCAGGAAAGATGTATATGTATATGCGTGTAAGTGTGTGTGCGTGCGTTTTACTAAAGATCTAATCTCCATGTATATCACTCATTTGAGTTTTGAATGAAACAGAAATAATATTTATCAATTTCTGCATTCTTCTTTACACTAAAACCATTTACCTACCTATATATCTTCTCTTCTTACTTGGCTTTCTTATCCTCAATGAAATCCCGCCTTCCCCCAACATCTCTTTCACTCTTTTCTCTTCCGTATCCTCCATTTTCCCCCTGCTCCACCCTCTCTTCCTCTCTCTCCTCCTCTCTCCACTACAGAAACAGAAGCCCTCACTGTTATCTCCGACAACCTTTTCTACTACCTGTCCTCAGTGTATCAATGTATTAAATTGCCCTTATCTTTGACAAAGTGACCAAAACTAGATAGAAACCACCCAAGCATTGTTTAGTTGATACCTTTGACATTGTTATAGTGTGGAAAGCATGCTTGACTGGGCAACGAGTGGCATGAATGACCGGTTGGATAGGCGGATGAATTCGCAGGTAGTTCAATAGATTTGTTGAGTAGGCTGGAAAATATATGTACACGCATATATATGCATACCTACACACACACATACATACACACATACATTACATACATACATACATGCATACATGCATACATGCATACATGCATACATGCATACATGTACCTATATATATGGTAAGGAGTGGCTGTGAGGTAAGAAGGTTCCCAACTTCATGGTTCCGTGTTCAGACCCACTGCGTGGCACCGTAGCCAAATGTCTACTACTATGGCCCCGGGCCGACCAAAGCAACATTAGGAGGGACTTGCTGCCCAAAGTACCACGTATGGAACTGAGCCTGTAATCATGTGGCTGTAAAGTAAGCTTCTTACCACAGTCACACATATACATGTATATGTTACATACATACATAATATATATATATATATATATATATGTGTGTGTGTGTGTGTGTGTATGCATGCCGGCATGTATTTATGTATGTATGCATGTATGTATGTATGTATGTATGTATGTATGTATGTATAAACGTATGTATGCATCCACAGTATGGCCGAATTTGAGCTCATCGCATGACATCTTCAGCAAATTACATTTTCTATAACGTCTGGCTAACTATGCATTGTGGTTGGAGATGGATAGGCTAAAAAGTGGTGAAGACTCTCGTCGGATGGATTGTAGCGGTTATTCAAACGTACAGCCTTGTCACAGTTGACTGTTGATTCTGCTTCAGAATTGTTAAAGGCATATATATCTGTGGAATACTCGGTCACTTATTAAATTGAATATATATATATATATATATATATATATATATATATATATGTGTGTGTGTGTGTGTGTGTGTGTACACCAGGCATTCTGTCGGTTACGACGTCGAGGATTCCAGTTGATCCGATCAACGGAACAGCCTGCTCGTGAAATTAACGCGCAAGTGGCTGAGCACTCCACAGATACGTAGCTCCCGGGGAAATTCAGTGTGACACAGAATGTGGCAAGGGTGACCCTTTGAAATACAGGTACTACTCATTTTTGACAGCTGAGTAGACTGAAGCAACGTGAAATAAAGTGTCTTGCTCATGGACACAACGCGTCGCCGGGAATTGAACTCATGACCTTACGACTGTGATCCGAATACCCTAACCACTAAGACACGTGAATTCAATGTGTATACAAATATATGTAAATGCATATATGTATATGTGTGTCTGTGTGTATGCGTAACACCTTGGGCATATGTCTCGTACTATAGCCCCGGGCCGACCAAAGCCTTGTGAGAAACTGAAAGAAACTCGTTATATATACACTCACACACACACACACGCACACATGTGTGTGTGTGTATGTGTGTGTGGTGTGTGTATGTATGCACGTGCGTGTGAGTGTCTTTGTATCTGTGTTGGTTCCCTACCACCGTTTGAAACCGGTGTTGGTGTGTTTACGTCCCCATAACTAAGCAACTCGGCAAAACAGCCCGATATATTACGTAACGTACCAGGCTTAAAAACCTAAGTACTGGAGTCGACATGTGCGACTAAAATCCATCAAAATGTTGCCCTAGCATGACTATACTCTAACGACTGAAACAAGTAAGATAAAAGGTGTATATATATGTATCTACTTGTGTATATGCATGTTTGCGACCTTTTTGACTATTGAAAAATGTTGCAAGACGCAACGAAAATTTTAAGAAAAATAAATAAGAAAATGAGTGGAAACTTTACAATTAGATATATCTTTTGCTTGTATTAGCCTTTGGTCTGCGATAACGTCCTGAAGGGTTTTAGTCAAACAATTCGATCCTGGTACATCATTTTGGTTTTCAACTCTGGTACTTATTATATCGGTCTTTTTTTGCCGAACTGCTACGTTAGGGAACTTTTACAAACTAAAAGGGTAGTCAAGTGTCAGTTCAAGACAAACACAAATAGAAAGATACACACACACACACACACACACACACATATACGACAGGCTTTTACACGGTAGGCTTCCACACAGTTTCCGTTTACCAAATTTACTCAGAGGATATTGGTCGGCCCGTGGCTATAGGCGTGGCACAGTGTAATCGAACCCGAAATCGTATGGTTGCAAGGCAAGCTGCTTAACCACACAGCCCTTACATATTTATGGTTGTGTGTAGATATATGTATGTGTATATGTTTATATATATATATATATATATATATATATATATATATATATATATATATATATATATATATATATATATATATATATATATATATAGTTTTAGGGAAAATAACCAATTTTCAAGAACTCATCGATGGAAATCCACTATCACATATAGAAAAATTAATAATTAAAAGCACAATAAATGAGTATAATATAAAGTAAAGTAAATATCATAAGATAAATATAATAAAAAAGATTACACGTGTTTCATAACCAATTTTCAAATAGAAAAGAAATTTAAATCGATTAAAATCAATTGAAATTATCGAAAATAAGTTCTATTCAAAAATATAGCTACTCGTCAGATCTTAAGTAGAACAATAATTAGATATATATCTCAACCAACAATAAGTACCAAATGAATTAATATGTAATACTTATTATATAAAGATAGAAAAATTATTTTAAAAATATCATAATATCAAAATAATAACCATTCAATAATCATCCCTTCATCCATAATAATAACATGTATATTATATATAAAAAAACATCTTACCTAAATTATCATTGTTTTAAATTATCATTGTTTTAAATACAAGTTGAACGAAGTTTAAGTTTAAAATAATAATGAAGATAAAATTAGTACATATTTAACCGGTGTAATAGTTAAAGCTATACTATTTAAAGCTAAGGACGTTTATTTAATTATGATTAAAGATTAATTGAATAATAGAAAAATACAAGATTATTGATTTCTACAAACGTAATAATAAAAAATATGAATGAAAAAATTATGAATGGAAAAAATTATGAATGAAAAAATTAGGAAAGAAAAAATTATTAAGAATAAAAGGTTAAACTTTATATATATATACAAAGTTTTGATTTAAAAAAAACTTTAACGATATTATAAACTATAAAGATTAATAATTAATCAAATAATATTAATCAAAAATAATCGAAAATATATCAACACTATTCCAATCGAAGTTCTAATACTATGTTGAAATGAAACTATAACTTCTAAATAATATAGTGTTAAATAATATAGTGTATATATATATATATATATATATATACGCATTACATCTGGATAGTTTCCTTGTTAAACTTAATCTCCAGGTTTCGACCTCACTGCATGGCATATTGAGCAAGTGCCTTTTATTATAGTCTTGGTTCGACCTATACTCTGTAAATGAAATTGGATAGACGGAAACTGAGTCGACACCCGTCGGATATACTGTATCTGTAATTTAAAAGGTCCGATCTTGTCGCACTGTGTCATAGTGAACTCACATGAGAGTTAATTATAAAATAAAAATAAAATAATAACACCAGAGTCGTCACTTCAAATTTCTAGCGCCAAACGGTTATAGACTGCTATTTCCAGCAAATAAAGCTAGTTCGTGAACCACTACTCCATGTTTATAATTCTACTTATACGGTTCTTTATTTTGCTGGATAATAATATTGTATTTTAATTATATATATATATATATAATGTGCCTGGGGAGGGTAACGTTGTAGGTGCAATCCCATGGTCAGTCATGACCGAAGGGGGTCTAAAAAAAAATATATGTATATACGCGTTTGTTTAAGTGTGCGTGTGTGTGTGTGGCTTTGTCTTCCTCCACCACTTGACAACCGGTGTGTTTACATCCCCGTAAGCTTACGGTTCGGCAAAAAGAGACCAACATAATAAGTAACAGGGTTAATAAAAATTCGTCAAGGTGGGTCTCCAGCATGGCTACCGTCTAATGACTGAAACAAGTGAAAGATGAAAACTACAAGGTATTTATATGCAAGGACTTAGGTAGGAGAGAAGATGCAGTAGCCATGAATTCTGGAAATCATAAATTAAAAAGAAACCTCGCACAAAAGTGTTCAGTCTTATGCATATTGATTTTGCTCCTTCCTTCTTTCTTTCCTTCCCTATTTTACATACTTTCAAGAGGGTTTTGGTAGGGGTTGTTTAACATAAAATACATGTCGCACGCATGATTTCTCTTTTGCTGTAAACCTCATGTTTGTAAAAGACAAATCCACTTGAGATTTCCATGCGTAAAAAAATCAAACAAAACTGTGAAATCGTTATTAGTTAGGGTTTTCTTTATTAGAGCCACGAATACTCTATTGGTGGCCTTTCCAAGTAAAGCAGCGAAGATAGCCAGGACAAACTCAATTGTATAAACGTTCTATTGTATTCAAGCTAATAATTGTCCATTTAACTGCAGTGTAAGACAGCATGCTGGGAACATTGAGGCATTGCTACTACTACTACTACTACTACTACTACTACTACTACTACTACTACTACTACTACTGCTACTACTAGTAGTAGTAGTAGTAGTCAGTGGGCATGGGCACGTAGGGCTGTTGTATATAAGGGCCTAATTCCAATCTATGAATGCTGTGGGTTGCGGTCAATAAATAGATACTTTAGGACCATGTGCATTGATTTTAGGGATGCCATTAAAAGCAACTTTAAGGCTTTTGGCGAGAATGTTGAATCCTAAATTCATACGCAACAGATGATCATATCTGGGATTAGGAAAATCTGTAAAACCTTCTTAAATTTTTAAAGCTGATGGTTAAAACAAGATATTTTCCTTTGCAACCTTGATATCAAGTAGGAGGCCGGTAAAAATTTAGTCTAAATTAAAAAGAGTAAGAGAAGAGCATACATACATACATACATACATACATACATACATACATACATACATACAGGCATACATACATACAAATGTATGTGCATAGATATTTTATTTTCAATGTAATATACATAGCAATTGAACTTTCTCGTGAATTCTTTTTCAGAATTAATACATGCCAAAAAAGATGACTGGCAACATTGACAAAAGTTTACCATTCTTCTGCTTTGGTACATATATATATATATACACACGTAAAGATGCGTATATGCACCGTACAAATTTGCGTATAAACTTACGGAATCCCGAATATTCAGACAAATTTATGTTTTTGTTATTCCTTTAGTAAATGTGTGCCAGGTGTATTTTTGTATGTGTGTGTGTGTGTGTGTGTGCGTGTGTGTGTGTGTGTGTACGTGTGTGTGTGTGCGTGTGTGTGTGTGTATTTATATGTATGTGTGCTTATCAGTGAGTGTACATTTTTGCGTCTGTTTGTCTTTGTCTATCTATTTGTCAATCAATCTGTCTGTCTGTATCTAACTACGAACATACATACATACATACATACATACACACGCACACATACATGCATACATACATACATATAGATGGCCGAAACTTTGAAGTCACTTTTAACAGCATTCTTGTTTAAAAATAATAAATTTGTTCTCTACAAAAGTATAGAGCAACCCTTCAGATTAATGTAAAATTGTTTTTACTATAACTGAACATTAAAACAAACATTAATATATATATATATATATATATATATATATATATAT
>NC_142946.1:35023163-35030663 GCF_046866305.1 Octopus bimaculoides
GATCATACTGCATTAACTTTGGATATCCTTGTTGCTTATTTTGATATATATACACACACACATACACACATACATATATATACGACTTGCCTCTTTCAGTTTCCGTCTAACAAATTCAGTCATAAGGCTTTGGTAGGTTCGAGGTTTTAGTAGCAGATTGAACTCTGAACCATGTGGTTGGGAAGCAAGCATCTTACCATACAACAACGTCTGCGCCTGTATTTAGTTTCCTTTCATTAATAAAAATTGTAGCCTGTTATAAAGTGTCAAAATGTTTCGTCGCACTTATTCTAAGTGATGATTAACCCAAAATAGATAAATTGCAGTCGTGCCAGTAACTAGGCTGCAAAAGTACAGCAAAATCAAAAGAAATAACAGGGACCTCAATTATGAGAAGTAAAAAAGAAAAGTATTAATTTAACACGTTTTGAATGTTATTAAATAGATAAAACAAATCTTCCATAACGACATAACTCTGTGTGTGTGTGTGTGTGTGTGTGTGTGTGTGTGTGTGTGTGTGTGTGTGTGTGTGTGTGTGTGTGTTTGTGTGTGTGTGTACATGCCCGCGTCTCTCCGAACATAAATGTATATAAATGTATACATATACCTACATACATGCACATACATATACAGACCTTTCTATATACGTGCATATATATATATATATATATATATATATATATATATATATATATATATACCCACATACAGAAACACGCACACACATAGATATATATAGTTTCATACATACAATATATATACACATATACATATAACATATATATATACACACATATATATTATATATGTATATATAATATATATATATACACACATATATTCGTACGTATATATATCCATACATACATACATACATACATACATACATACATACATGCGCAAACAACATTTATATATTCATATATATATATATATATATATATATACATATATATATATATATGTTCATATATATACATGTACGTATGAATGTATGTATGTATGTATGTACTAGTATACATGCACGTGTGGAGATACATATATCTATGGTTGAAAAGCAATGAGAAGTGTTTCTGAGTGTGTATGTGTGTATGTAGTATTAGTGTGAATGTGTGTGTGTAGTATATATATATATATATATATATATATATATATATATATATATATATATATATATATATATATGTATGTATGTATGTTTGTATGTATATATATATATATGTGTATATGTGTGTGTGTATGTATGTCTATGCATATGTATATATGTATGTGTCTATATGTGTTTGTGTATGTGTGTATGTGTGGATGCGTGTGTGTAAGAGTGCGAAGAAGGATACCTAGTGTGTACGCGTTGATCTTACTTTTCTATTCAAACGAATGAAATTTATTATTCATCACTGAATTATTCACTGTATAATTAATTAATTATTCAGTGAATTATTTTCAATGAGCACACAGACATCTCCCCACACACCTCTCCATTTTGCTATACACTTCTATTGTTATCAGGAGTCAGCAGGGGGCGCTGCAATTAGTCTGATAAGATCGATTGCATATGGATTCAAAATAATAAACTATTTCAGTTTGTCGTTGGACTGATGATGGTGTTGGCGACGGCTTCCAGACAGTTGGATACGAAGTGGTTCAATAGGTAATCTATTGGACGACTAATATATGGATCAGAGTTCAAATCCAGTTGAGTTTATGTTATTAATTTTGTTGTTGTTGTTGTTGTTGATTGACTCAAGGTGAAACCAGATTGATTTGACGTATTATCGCTGATAATTCTGTGGTGAACATGACATGATTTTAAAGATTCTTCAGTCTTCATTATTCACTACATTTACTCTAGTTTTAGACATTGTACGTGTTATTTGAGAGAGATTTAGCTGCTGTCTGAAGCTGGTCAAGGGATCACGTGGAAGCTGCTTTGTGTTAATGCAAAAAAGAAGGAAGATATATACTTTATACAAATAACTCTACGCTATAGAGGTCGATGAAGGGATGAGCTGGGTGAATGAAATAACTTCACAGAACCAAGATTGCAATGAATTCCATGAACGAATGTATTCTCCCAGCTATATCGCCCTCACACAAACCTATGCTATTCTGCTGAATGTAAGCCTATTCGTGTGAACTGCACTCGCCATTCTCACTCAACTTTCAACAAATTTAACAAAGGCTAGTAGTTCCTTCTGTACTCTCACCATTCTCCCTAAGTGCATCTTCAACAAGTTGATGGGGAACTCGTTGAAAATAAACGTTTATACCAGTGTATCCCCAACCTTTTTTCCTCCAGGCCTCTCTATAGCTTCCCAGAAAAATGTATACTCCACGTGGTTGGGAAAAAAAGCAACATTATTTTAGATATTTCATAATTCCTTAAAGAAATATCCACGCTAGAGCATTAGAATAGCGCTATACTGTAGCAAACAATCTTCACACTATGCTCGGCTGGAGTGATTGGTTTGGTTAGGCTGAGTATAGGTGTAGTATGCTTGGTGTGAAAAATAAGATTTTCACAATTCCATGTCCCAATAAGAAAATAAAAATTAAAAAAAATCTAGATCTCACGCCTCACCATAATTTTACCAGGCCTCACCGCTGGCCCCCACCGTTGAAGATCTCTGATTTACGCTCTCAAAACTTTCAACTTCGTTCATCATACAATATTATAATAACGATATTTTCTTAAATGATGATTCATTTAATGGCAGCTGATGAACACTTTATGAATAGGTAGGACAACACTTTAGGGATTTACTGAATTAATACTAATTTCAAAGAACATTTTAGGAGGTGGGGTTCAGTCCATCTCCTAGGAGTGGATTTTAACTTGGAATTTTAAAGGATCTGAGTAAATGCTGTAAGGTATGCTGTACCATCACCTATCAATTCTGTCACTTTTTTATCCTATAACAATATCAGTGAAAATGATTATGATGACAATGTTGATGCAGAGGGGGAAAAGGACAAGAAGGAGGATGAGAATGGAGACGATAATGCAAATGACGACGGCGGTGGCGGCAGCGGTGGTGATGGAGGTGGTGGTGGTGGAGGTGGTGGTGATGATGACGGCGCCGATGTCGATGATGATGATGATGATGATGGCGACGACGATGATGATGATGATGACGACGACGATGATGATGATGACGACGACGATGATGATGATGATGATGACGATGGTGATGATGATGATGATGATGATGATGATGATGACGACGACGACGACGACGACGATGATGATGATGATGACGATGATAATGATGATGATGACGATGATGGTGATTATGACGACGATGACGACGACGACAATGATGATGACGATGATGGTGATGGCGACGACGACGACGACGAGGATGATGATGATGGCAGCGATGACGAGGACGACAACGACGTCGACGATGACGATGACGATGATAATGATGATGATTGTCATCATTATCGTCATCATTATAAAAGAAAAAAGAAAAGACGAGAAAACAGCAGCCATGCCAATCCAGACAGCCATTAATCTTCACTAGGATCTGATTGCTGAATAGTTTTGGCAGTTCTAATTCCAACACAAGTGGTTTTGTCTAATGAAAGAAAGATGAGAGGGCAAAACTCAGACGATAGTGATGGTGATGGTGATATTGACGGTAGTGTAAAGTGTGGTGATAGTGGTGGTGGTGGTGGCGATAGTAGTAGTGAGTGGGGTGGTGGAGATGAAGCTTGTGGCAATGGTAGTAGCGATTGGTGTGGTGGTGTGAGCGGCGGTGGCTGTGGTGATTGGTGGCGGTGGTAGTAGTGATAGTGTTGATGTAGTTTAGGGATGTCTGATAAACTGGCTGGATACAAGTAGTTCAAACTGAAGTCACTGTCATCTTCTGGAATGATAAGAGAGACATCGAATCAATTTTTCAAGATGTTCTGGTTATATCTATCTTACACTTTTGCATCTTTTTGTCAAGGTCTACCAATCTATATGACACCCTTTAACCTCTGGCTCCCTACCCAACCCTACAACTACAAAAAAAAAAAAATCAAAGTGTATATTTCTCTAGAAATGTACTCTAACACTCGTGTCAAACTAGCCAAAATATTCTTTATTAAAAATCAAGGAAATGAACATATGCGCAGGAGTGGCTGGGTGGTAAGTAGCTTGCTTACCAACCACATGGTTCCGGGTTCAGTCCCACTGCGTGGCACCTTGGGCAAGTGTCTTCTACTATAGCCTCAGGCCGACCAAAGCCTTGTGAGTGGATTTGGTAGACGGAAACTGAAAGAAGCCCGTCGTATATATGTATATATATGTATGTATATGTATGTGTGTTTGTGTGTCTGAGTTTGTCCCCCTAGCATTGCTTGACAACCGATGCTGGGTGTGTTTACGTCCCCGTCACCCAGCGGTTCGGCAAAATAGACCGATAGAATAAGTACTAGGCTTACAAAGAATAAGTCCCGGGGTCGATTTGCTCGACTAAAGGCGGTGCTCCAGCATGGCCGCAGCCAAATGACTGAAACAAATAAAAGAGTAAAAGAGTATATAAACCTATGTGGGTTTTTACTATATTTATACGCTCATATATTTGGGAGAAGGGAGCCAGTATTGTATTGGCATTTTATTTTATTGGTTAAAACAAAGACGAGGGGTAAATTCGATCCAAAAAGAATTAGAACTCAGAAACAGAAGAAAGTAATTAAGACACTATATTGGTTTCAAATTTTGACTCAAGGACAGCAAGTTCGGGCCCAGTGCTCAATCGGTCCTTCTTTTGTTGATCCCGAAAGGATGGAAGGCAAAGTCGATCTCGGCGGAATTGGAACGTTAAGACGGATGAAAGGCCGTTAAGCATAATGTAAGAGGTCTTGCGAAACATCAATGGCACTGCCTTCCTTCAGACTAAGAGGTAAAAAAGTATATATAATTCTCAGACAGAGTGAGCGTGTCCACAGAGTATAACAGATGATATTTGAATTACATATGGAACCCATCAGGAGAGCATCCGCAGTTGCCGTTTAGCCAATTACATTTGCAACTCTATGGATGCGTTGCATTTACTCTCTTGATAAAGCTTGGTGATCCTGACCATTGTTCTTCTAGGATTCCTCCACTCAGCATCAATGTAAGATACATCATTAGCACAGTTGAGGTCTTCTGCTAACTCTTCACAATCTGCCATGCTGCAGTCCCATGAGTTTTCCGTATCCTTCGCAGGGTGGCTAAACGAATGCTATGCCTTGCCAAAGACACACGCAAAGTTGATCTTTATGGGTTGGTAAAAGAAGACAAGATGCACGGACTCTGTGGAGAGCATGGCACAACTTCACCGTCCACATTACATACCCGTACAACAAGAATTACCCAAATGTGTTCCATTCATAAACGTTAAATAGTAACGAAACTGTTATTCACTGGTTCGTAGGGAATGTCTTTCTGAAAGGGTTCTGGAGGGGTTCCGTCCTTTACTAATGTAAAGGACGGAAATAGGGATCCCGAGGTGAATAGTCGACACTTAGTTCCTTACATTAGTTGGTTTCTTCAAAAGTACGAAACCCACATTAATGTGGAATGGTGCGTACCAATCAAAGTTGTCAAATATTTCCATGATTACGTATTCAAAGACTCAGGCCTTTGTACAATATAGCTAGAAAGAGAGCAAGAACGAATTTGTCATAATATCAGCGATGCAAATATCAAGGAAACGATCGGATTTGCCGGCAGTGTGCACTCGCATAGATACACATCACGCATCTTCTACCTCTACCCCTCATAGATGCCTTATCACAACCATAGACAAATGCAAGCATGTGTACAGGATGGAGTATTCAAAGTTTCAAAATTATTCTCAAAGAATTCTTTGTGTAAATATTCAAATATGCTAAATAAATAAATAGTTATTATATCTCGAAGACAGTTCTGTCAGATAGATGCGAACCCAGAAAGTCAGGATGAAATATTGTAGAACATAATCTCCCCGGTTCTAACACTCCTCAGACATTCAGTAATCGTACATATTTATTTATTCATCTATCTATCTATCTATCTATCTATTTATTTATTTATTTATTTATTTATTTATCTATCTATTTATCTATTTATTCACAAGACTACAGAAGGATGTGATGTTCGATTCCTTGCATAATAGCGTCGATAAAATGCAATAAATTCATTGGAGAACCGACAATGGTCTCTTTCTTCCATATTCACCAATTATATTCCATTAATAAAATTTCCAAAATTCATGACAAAACTTTCATGTTTGATTAGCTCTTTTGCCTCCTCCTTCTCCTCCTCCTGCCCCTCCTTTTGCTACTCCTCCTACTACTCTTCCTCGTACGCCTCCTGCCATTTCTTCTTCTTCTTCTTCTTCTTCTTCTTCTTCTTCTTCTTCTTCTTCTTCTTCTTCTTCTTCTTCTTCTTCTTCTTCTTCTTCTTCTTCTTCTTCTTCTTCTTCTTCTTCTTTATTTTTCATCCTTTTTTCTCTTTTCATTTCTATCTTTGTTGCCGGAATATAAGTTATCAACTAAGATTCAAAGTAACTGAATGACAGCCATCACACAGCAGGTTTCTCTTGACACACAGACAGACAGCCAGTAGCGCATCTCGTCACGAAGCGTTTCTTATTTTCAATCGTTTATTTCTATATAGTTTTTTTCTAAAAAAACGAAGAGACTATATATAACAACTATCAATATTGATTATTCGATTTCCTTGCCCACACCCATCTAATCGAAATCGCCCACTTTCAATCGACGACTACATGCTAGCGGAGTGTCTATGCCACTACCACTGCTGCTTCCACCAATACTGTCACCAGTAATAATACCACCAACAGCTGCATTAACACCGTTGCCACCAATGTTACATTTATCACCATCATCACTATCAAGAACACCACTACAACTACCACCACTACCACAACCACAACCATCTCCACCACCACCATCACAACCACCACAACCAACCACCACCACTACCACCACCGTCATCATCACCACTCCTACCTACCTACCTACCTACCTACCTACCTACCTACTACCACCACCACCACCACTACCATCAATACCACCACCATTACTACCACTGTCGCTACATGACAATACCAACAGTACTAGCAATAGCACTCGTACCACCACAGCCAACATCACCACCACAACCACAACCACAACGACGACCACTACTACCACTACCAACATTACCATTACGGACAACAACAACAGCAACTTCAATAAGCATTACAACCATTTCTAACTCTAGAAAGACCACTACAACCACGACTACAACAATCTTTACAACCAGTACCATTGCGAGCCCCAACAATTCTACAACCAATACTTCCACCGATACTACAACCACTACCAGCACTACAACAAGTACTACAATCACCACCTCCATTTCAACTATCACAAACTTTGTTACTAACCTCCATTAACACTGAAAATACGACTACTACTACCACCACCAATGCTACAGGCAATGCAACAACGAATGCTTCTACCTTGACTACAATC
>NC_142946.1:35040663-35043163 GCF_046866305.1 Octopus bimaculoides
GACTAAAATTCTTCATGGCGGTGCCCCAGCATGGCCGCAGTCTAATGATTGAAAGAAGTAAAAGATAAAAGATATCTCTCTATCCTCATTAACTTCTACAAGTTACACTTAAGGTGGGAGCTGAAAAAGAAGGGTTCTGTCTTGAAGATAAACAGGCGTAGGAGTGGCTGTGTGGTAAGTAGCTTGCTTACCAACCACATGGTTCCGGGTTCAGTCCCACTGCGTGGCACCTTGGGCAAGTGTCTTCTACTATAGCCTCGGGCCGACCAAAGCCTTGTGAGTGGATTTGGTAGACGGAAACTGAAAGAAGCCCGTCGTATATATATATATATATATATATATATATATATATATATATATATATATATGTTTGTGTATATGTTTGTGTGTCTGTGTTTGTTCCCCCAACATCGCTTGACAACCGATGCTGGTGTGTTTACGTCCCCGTAACTTAGCGGTTCGGCTAAAGAGACCGATAGAATAAGTACTAGGCTTACAAAGAATAAGTCCTGGGGTCGATTAGCTCGACTAAAAGGCGGTGATCTAGCATGGCCACAGTCAAATGACTGAAACAAGTAAAAGAGTAAAAGAGTAAAAGAGATGTGTAACTTACAATGGTACACAAAAGAAGACCACTCGTTGAATCCACACTGAAGATAGCGTTTCGGACAAAGCAACTGCACGGAATGGAGTTTTATTAGAGTCACATAATAATCTCATATTGCTTCAGTGGTTCCTTCTGCTTTGTTCTATCAGGTCATCCCATAAGTTCTGTCCGAATTTTGAACAAAGAAAACAAGTCTTCAAATGTTATATTTAATTGAAATTTATTCACCAATGTACTTTCCCTGATTATCTATGACTTCCTTCCATCTATTTACCAGCTTTTTAATCCCATCAATATAAAACTCTTTTGGTTTCAAGGCGAAGAACTCTGAAATGTCAGTTTCGACCTCCTCCTGGCGAAAGTTATGTCCCCCAACCAATGATTCTGTAAAGTACGAAACAAATGGTTGTCTGAGGGCGCAAGGTCGGAAGAATAAGGTGCATGAGGAATTTTTCCCAACCAAGCTCTTCGATCGTTTGTGATGTCGTGCATTGTCCTGATGAAATATCATCCTTTTCGATTCACTAAAGCGGGTCTTTTTTCCTTCAAAGCTTGGTTCAAATGCTCTAATTGCTGACAGGAGACTTGAGCATTGATTGTTGCATTAGGTGGTAACAATTCAAAGTGAATAACTCCTTTGCAATCCCACCAGATAGAGATAAGAACCTTTTTTCCATGAAGTTCCCTTCTCGGTTGTGGTTGAGCTTTTCCCCTATTACAAAGCAACTGTTAATGACGTATAACATTCCGAGAGAAGATCCATTTTTCGTCACCAGTCACAAGTCTATCGTTAGAATGGAGAGAAGAGCAGACGTCAACTCGGGATTTGCCGTTGCTTTCGGACAATTCATTTTCTAAGTTTAGGAACCTTTCCAAGTTGTTGAAGATGACGATGAACAATTGTATGGTTTGAACTAAGCTTCATTGCCAATTCTTCAACTGATAATGCAGGAGTTTCTTGTCCATCACCACATATTTTGCAGTTACTAGTATTTATTTTCGTTGCATGTTTATGGTGATTTCTGCCGGGGAAGCTTTGATTTTATGCTGCAATTCAAAATCCTTCAGTCTCCGCTTTGAGATCTGAGCTTCTCAGTTATTGTTGAGATTTTGCTTTGTCTATTTCTTTTTGTTTAGTTCAACCCATTATTATTATTATTATTATTATTATTATTATTATTATTATTATTGTATTAAAACTCACAGCTTATATTGCTTGGTATGATGAAAAGTGTCAGCTGTCCACAGCCAGCAGATTTAAGTGACACTTATTTTATTGGTCATGCTTCAAGAACCCTGCGAAGAATTTTTGCAGTTCCAAGCAATGCAGATTTTGGTAGGTGTTCTACCTTCAGTCTTGCACCAATCTTTTTCATCGATGTTGGTAACTGACCGCTGATAATTCCAAGTGCACCAATTACTATTGGTAACACGTCTACTCTCTTCATTGACCACAACCTGCGGGAATTGAACTCAGAAAATGGGCGAAATCGAATAGCAGAAGGTATTTTGTCCAGCAATCGATTATAAACATTACACATGGACTGTCATCATCACCATATTTCTCTTCCTCTGTATCTTCATCATCGGCAACGTCCTCCTCCTCATCATGTCATCGTCATCATCATCATCATCATCATCATCGTTGTCGTCGCCGCAATCGTTACCATCACCGGCTTCCCGTCGATATCTACGATGAGTATCCATATGTATAATTTCGAGTCAATGTGAATCGGCCTCTACCACAGGTTTCTATCCTCATCCGCTGTGATCCAGCTGTGAAGATCAGTGTACGATATATTCTCCTGTCGTGTTTAACCACAATTTTGTATCTCAGCCGGGAGTCTGCTCGGATTTCTAGTACTGCTTGTCAGCTGTGAGTATATTATTTGA
>NC_142946.1:35048163-35060663 GCF_046866305.1 Octopus bimaculoides
ATTGATAGAGAAAGTGTCACGAAATACATATCCACCGTTGAACATTGGTTAGCTGCTCGATTGGTTGGTTGGTGTCGGAATAGGGAAATGAAATAAACTATAACGCTATAAATATTGCAAGATATAGTGTTAAACTAATCTACGTAGATGGTATCTAATATTCGAGATAAAGTTGCTTTGTTATTATTACAGATTTGATATCTTTGGTATGTAAGAAAAAAATAGAATTGAGGTAGATTGCAGGAAATATTAATGCCATAAAAACTTGATATACGTACACACAAAGACACATAGACACTTGATACATACTTGCATGTGCGTATATATATATTGTATATATATATACACACACACACACACACACACACACACATATATATATATATGTATGTATATATATATATATATACGTATATATATGTATATATATATACACACACATAAGTATACATGTAAGCATCTATACACGTACATAATAAAACATATGTATGTATATATGCCTTTATCTATATATATATATCTATATGTATGTGTACACACACACACACACACACACAGAAAGATGCATTCATAAATCTCTAATATTCTCTCATGAGATTCTTTCATCATACTCTAATGTACGAATGCGCGTGCACACGCACATAGAAATATACACGCGCATGCACTTACATGTACATACATATATAGGCATATACATACGTAAAAAGTGACAAAAAAAAAAAGCCAAGGGGAATAACTCCGTATGGCCAATAACATATCTTTTAAATATAAAAACGTGTGTAGTCTTATTAATAGGGTACGAGATAAGTTCGGGATTTATTGAAATAATCATTGTTTCAAGAGGAGATAAATCAATTACTTGATCGTAATTAGTACCAACCCGCCAAATGATGAGCTCGTAATCAGAATATTCAAGAATTCTCTAAAATTGATATGCTATCATGGGTAACTCAGATTGATTATCTGATGAGAAAAGGACAGTTGCTGACAGATGTTTCTTTTACTTTATGGTGTATAGGTTTTCCAGAATTCTCCATTATTGAATTTATTATCCCCTTTGCATTTGGGGTTGGTACCTATTGGTATAAACATATCGGTCTATCATCTCTGGAAGACAAGATAATTTCAGAGAAACAAGGATTCATTATGCATGATTTTCAATATACGCTTATTCGTTTTTCGCTCGCTCGCCGTCGCGCTATCACTCACGCCCACACACACATGCACGCACGTGCGCACACACCGTCTCTCTTTCTCTAATTCTCTCTCACACACACGACCTTTTGATGTTCGTTTACTTGAAAGTCTGAGTAAAAGCTTGTGAAAAATGTTCACCTTCACTATTTTATTCTACCTTTAGTATTTGAGTACTGTTTTCTCAACTTGTTTTGCACCTATCTATGCATGTATATATATGTAATTGTGTGTATATGTGTATGTATGTCTGTGTATTTGTATGTATGTATGCATGTATGTATGTATGTATGTATGTATGTATGTATGTATGTATGTACGTACGTACGTACGTATGTATGTATGTATGTATGTGTGCATGTATGTATGTATGTACGTATGTGTGTATGTATGTGTCCTTGGTTTGAAAGAACTAATCTATCTGGAAGAGAGGAGCAGAAACAACAACGATTTCTATAGTGAAACCGGATATACTACGTGATGTATTAAAGAGAATCTCCGTAGTTTCCATAATTCTTTCAACATTAGTATGTCTTCCATTATATCCAACAGAGCATACATGAAAAAAGCAACTTGGTGACATTGCTTCATCTATTCCTGGCCAACCAGTTTAAAATCCTTGCGAGTAAAAGATATATACAAGCCAACTACTGTATGTCGCACACATTTGAGTTTCCATCTCCCTCAGAAAATAGCCTTGAGAAAATATTGTAAGTTTTTGTATACAGACAGAACACCAGTAAAATAGAGGATAAGAATGATATAATTTTCTGTAGCAAAATTGATAGCAGTATATTAGTAACAAGCGTAATAATAGCAACGCACTCTAACGTTGAACAGCAGTTAGCTGAAACTCTAACTTTATGTAGAAGAGAGCTGAAACTGTAACGTTTAGCAGTGAGCTGAAAAGCTAAGCAATTACACCCAGCTAGCTATTTAATTAAATGTCAAGTAGGGACTAACACACTTAATGTTGTAAGCCAAAGAATGTTTTTTAATTAAAAACGTGGTTGTATAGGAATGTATCTATCATTCCATTTGCAAATTGTACAACTGGAATGATACACAACAGTTTTACGAATAAGAATGTATATACGCAAGTCCCGGAAACCGGAATACAAGAATCTAGAATTATTGTTAGGGTATTCTCACACAGAATGCAATATCTTGAACATTTTTATGTAGTATACGTGTTCTATATAAGTATTGTGTATTTCATCCATAGTAATGTAAATATTTTAGCATTTTCATATACACTCGATGCAAAATCATTTCCCTCTCTGTTCTGTGTAATTTCAATCTTATTCACAGCACCTCATTCCCACATGTCATTTCAGACATAACTTTTAGGCATGTTTTCCAAAGTATCTCCAATTGATATGCGAAAAGAAACACTTTGTGTAGTTCTTAGTCCAGGAATTAAAAAAAAGGATAAATACGAGATCCTTAATAATTATTGTAAATGCTGTCTATTGGCAGAATCTTCAGTGTGTCAGACAAAACACCTTGTGGTATATGTTCCAAATCTTTATGCTACGAGTTCAAATACCAATGAAGTACTTTCTACCTTTCATCTCGATATAATAGAGTACTATTGAAACATTGTTTGTTCCATCTCGCTCTATGCCTGGCTCATAAAGGTCGGTTTCTCGGTTTCATTAGCGTATTGGTTTCCCACCCGGACGGGACGCTTATCTGTCGCAGGTGAGCTGCTAGATGCAGGAGGAAAGAGTGAGAGAAAGTTGTGGCGAAAGAGTCAGCAGATGTTTCGCCATTACCTTCTGCCGGACCGTGTCGAGCTTAGGTGTTTCGCTCATAAACGCACACATCGCCCGGTCTGAGATTCAAACCCGCGATACCTCGACCGCGAGTCCGCTGCTCTATCCACTAGGTTATATGCCTCCACTTCATTGAAACATTGGGATCGATCTAATCAACTAAACCTTCCTTAGCCTTGTACGTGCATTAGAAACAATATTATAAAGGTGACAGATTTCTGGCTCTCTTCATTCTGAGTACGATTTTGCCTTTAAACCACCGGGATAAAGCACCCGTGGAGTACTGGGTTCGATGTTATTTGAACCCCTCCGGTCAAAAGTGCAGAGCATATTAATAGAAATAAAATGAGCTGGCAGAATTGTTAGATCGTTGGAAAAAGCGTTTTGCGGTATCTGTTGTGTCTCCGAGTTGATCTGCACACCGAGATCAACTTTGCCTTACCTCCTCCAAAATAAAATACCAGTCAAGTCTTGAGGTTGACGAAATTGACAAACCCCTTCTCTTTAAAAGCGTTGCTCTTGTGCCAAAATTTAAAACGATTAAGGCGGTGAGCTGGCAGAATGGTTACCGTGCCGGACAGAGTGTATTTAGCAGCCTTCGTTTTGGCTCTTTACTTTCTGACTTCAAATGCCGCCAAGGTCGACTTATCTTTAATCCTCACGGGGTCTATAAAATAAAGTTCCCAGGTGAGTACTAAGTCTGATGTAGTCGACTTACCCTCTCCCTTGAAACCATAATTATTATCATTAATATTATAAAGAAATAGACGGCAGCGATCTTGCAGAATCGTTAGCACGCCGGGCAAAATGCTTAGCGGCTCATCGTCTGTCTATACGTTCTGAGTCCAAACTCCGGCGAGGTCGACTTGGCCTTTCATCCTTTAAGAGTCGATAATATATGTACCAGTTGAACACTGGCGTCGATGTAATCGACTTAACTCCTCCCCTGAAAATGATGCCTTCAAAGAAAAAAAAAAAATTGAAACCAATATTATGAAGAAATAGTACAACTAATATTTCAATAATGTTTCTCATTCATCCGCCTTGTGGCAAATAAGGAGTGTTTATTTTTTGAATCTGTACAATAAAGTAACAGTAAAATTAAACCCGACGATATAGAGGAGTAACGCTGCCTAAGATGTCTACCTTTGAGTCACTGTTAGAAACGTTTACTATTGTTAATGTGGGGACACAAATGTTGTAGTTTTTATCGATGATGTAGTCGTGGTGATGGTGATGGTGGTGGTAGTGGTGATGGTAATATTGTTGGTAGCAACGACAATATCTCGACATAGGAATACCAAAGCAGTGTGCATGCACACAAGTACGCTCATTTACGGCTGAATACATCGAGACAGAGAGAGAGAGGTGATCATCTGCAACGATGAATTGTAAAGAAGTATTCATACATGCAAGTCTGTGTATCTGTAACATGAGTTCGATTCCGTTGCGTAGAATTTTAGGCAAACAATAATTTTAGGCATAATGGCCCAGCGGTTAGGGCAGCGGAATGGCGGTTGGAGGGTCGCGGTTTCGATCCCCAGACCGAGCGTTGTGAGTGTTTATTGAGCGAAAATATCTAAGCTCTACGAGGCTCCGGCGGGGGATGGGGTGGCGACCCCTGTTGTACTCTTTCGTCCCGACTTTCTCTCACTTTTTCTTCCTGCTTCTTGAGTAACGCTACGATGGACTGCCGTCCCGTCCAGCTGGGGGGAACATATACACCATAGAAACCGGGAAACCAGGCCCATGAGTCTGGCTAGGCTTTAAAAGGGCGCATAAATAAAATGAAATAATTTGAGTAACTTCTCGTTAATACGAACCTTCCGAGTGAAATAGTGCATACAGAAACTGCGGAAGACAGAGGTGCAGATGTGCCGTATAGTTAAAAGTTTGTTTCCCAACCACATGGTTTTCGAGCTTCAGTCCCATTACACGGCACTTTAGGTAAGTGCCTTCTACTATAGCCTCGGGCCGACCAAAGTCCAGGAAGTGGATTTTGCGGGCGGAAACTGAAAGGAATCTGTCGTATATATGTATGTGTTTGTTTCTTTGTGTCTGTGTGTGTTCCCCCACTCCACCCAAGCTCTTGTCCCTGTAACAGTGGTTCGGCAAAAGAGACGGATGGAATAAATACCGGGCTTAAAAAAATAATAAATAAATACAAGAGTCCATTTAAATCGGTACACTAACATGGTCGCAGTCTAATGACTGAAACATGTAGAAAATAAAAGATAGGGTTCTGTATCAGTTATTCAAAGAATCAAACCTCGTAGAATTGTGTCATATTGATTGCACCTGAGAATTACACATGTCTACGGAACACTCAGTCACTTTGTCAATAACTCAATGAGCTTTGTGATTCAGCTGATTGAATAACTGGAATATTCCGCGTCGGTGAAAGTGATGTAAGAGCGTTTATTCTACAATATATATATACGTATGTGTGTATGAATACATATATGTGTATACATTTGTATATATTTGTATGTATGTACCGTATTTATATCTGTCCTCGTATATGCGATATACGTCTCTATGTGTGTGTGTGTGTGTGTGTGTGTGTGTGTGTGTGTGTGCGTGTGCGTGTATATTTATGTATGTATGTATGTATGTATGTAAATATATATATATATATATATATATATATATATATATATATATATATATATATATATATATATATATATATATATATATATATATATATATATATATATATATATATATAGGGAGAATTCACAAAAAAAGAACAAAGGATGAAGACAGGCGGTGTAGAAAACAAACAGATGTATTAGTATAACGCTCGGGAAGTGAAAAAGTCTTTAACGTTTCGGGCCTACGCTCTTCCACAGAAATGAACACGGAAAGAAACAAGGAGCGAAACAAGGGGAGAATAAAAGAATGTGTAGTGGCTAGCGATATGTGTGTATATATGTAAGTATATATATATATATATATATATATATATATATATATATATATATATATATATATATATATATATATATATATATATATATACACACGTCCCTAAAGTGACGACAAAGGGCACTAATCAGCACCAGTATTGCTAGAAATAAGAGTCAAATCAACTCAAGAACCACGAAATACACTATCTTACTGACTGACAAGGAAGGCAAGTTCCCTACAGCAGCAGATATAGCCAGATCATCGATGATTTCACATTTGAATGCTCACGCATTTTAATGCCCATCAGTAGGTCTTATTGCACCTAGAGTTAAATTCATCTCACCTTGTCAGTTTATAAGATTTCTGTTGAAATCATACGCTTATTTCATAAACGGTAAAAGTGAAAATTATAAATGATATGGGTGGCTAATTCGCAATTTTACAACCTAAAGGGAAATATATATATATATATATATATATATATGTATGTATATATATGTGCACATACCGGCGGTGCTGCGGTATGGCCGCGGGCTTTGGGCTGAAACGTGTAAAAGAGTAAAAGAATAAAAAAAAGCATGCATCCATACACACAACACACACACATCTAAATCTATATCTATTTATACACATACACATGCATACATGCATACATACATACATACATATATATATATATATATATATATATATATATATATATATATATATATATATATATATATATTACCTCTATGTGTGTATATATTTGGATATAATGAATCTATGCATGTTCGTACGTGCACATAATTCTGACTTGTGTGCCTGAACTATCCTAAGAACATAGCAAACGTACTCTGTCAGATGTGGCTACAGAGAGAGAGAGAGAGAGAGAGAGAGAGAGAGAGAGAGAGAGAGAGAGAGAGAGAGAGAGAGAGAATGAGGAGGGAAAGAGAGGGAGGGAGAGGCGGATAGATAGACAGAGAAAAGTGAGTAAGGGGGAGGTATGATGCGGGTGGATGCCCATTACAAAGAAGCAACAGCCCTTTAAGTGTACCCGCATCCTCTGCTGAATCAATCTTGGCATGAATCACAGCTAGACACTCTTGCCGGTAACAAATTATGCCTACTCCAACCCACTTCGTCACACGCGCACTCTCTCTTCTCTCTCTCTTTCTCTCTCTCCCTTTTTCTTTTTCTCTAATACATATATACATATACGTACATTCATGCACACATACTCACACGATCTCGCACACATGAATATATTTATATATAAAATATACACCCACTCATAATCGCTTGTTTAAAGGTGAAAAACTATCCCCCATCTTCGTTTAAGTTTTCTCCCCACAGTTACCAAATTATCAGCTTTCCTTCAAATAAAACTCTACTTCTTCTTCTTCTTCTTCTTCTTCTTCTTCTTCTTCTTCTTCTTCTTCTTCTTCTTCTTCTTCTTCTTCTTCTTCTTCTTCTTCTTCTTCTTCTTCTTCTTCTTCTTCTTCTGTTAGTCTTCCTGTGTACTTTTCTACCTCCAACTTCACATCACCGTTTCCCCTCCAGCCCCCATCTACCACACCAACCCACCAACCTCCTCATACATCCACCTACCGACCGACCTACCTATCTACCTACCTCCCCGCTGACCGTTGGCCATATTTCCCTTTTATTTTTCTCTGTCATATCTTTTCACTCCTAATTGATAATTAGATGTTTATTCCAAAATCCGAACCACAAATTTACGAATTAACTTAGTGGAATACAAATAAATATATGGGATATTTACAGGGTTTACACGGCTGAATCCTCTCAACAACAATGGCATCCCTGCTGAGCCGGGCCTCTTTCTGCTAGCTTCTAGCATTTCTATAAGTTTTCCTTTGTAGACCACCCTCGGACAGAAATACTATTGAAATGAGATGGGGAAGATTTTCAAGGCAGAATTGAATATAATTATATAATTATAGTTTCAAATTTTGGCATAAGGCCAGCATTTATTATTTTCCTTTCTTTTCTTTTCTTTTTTGATGAAGTGGGTGGGGGAGTCGATTACATCGATCCCAGTGCTCAACTGGTATCGACCCCCGAAAGGATGAAAAGCAAAGCCCACCTCAACGGAATTTGTACTCAGAAGGTAAAAAGCTGGAATGTCACTAAGCAATTTGTCAGCAACGCAAAAGATTCTGCTAGTTCGTCGCTTTTAATGGGTTCAAATTTTGGCACAAGGCCAGCAATTTTGTCGGAAAAAAGAAATGCGCTTAGCATATCTCCGCGCGTTAACAACTCTTCCAGATCATCTCCTTAGATAATAATAACAATACTTTCGAAGTTTGACACAAGGCCAGCAAGTCCGGGGCAGGAGTTAAGTCGTTGACATTGAAGTCAGTGCTCAACTGATACCTTTTTTTATCGACCTCGAAAGGATGAAAGGCAAAGTCGACCTCAGCATAACTTGAACACAAAACGTAAAGACGGACAAAATGCCGCTACGCGTTATGCCTGGCACGCTAGCGTTTCTGTCAGCTCGCCGCAGAAATAATAATAATAATAATAATAATAATAATAATAATAATAATAATAAAAATAATAATAATGAATAAATAAATAAATGCTCTGATGCAATACCAGGCAATGGCACCAATCTTAACAGATTAGACATGTTAACATGTACATGCTTTGCCTTGGTTTAAGACAAGACCATCATTATTATTAACTTGTTCTTTTTCCTCTGTCTTCTGCTTCTTAGCCGACTCTTCACTATTTCTTTCCCTTTCCTCGTAAATCCCCAACTAATGGTACTCAATGACTTTGGCGTACGGTTAGAAAACTCTTATGATCAAAGCCGTGACCAGCCGTGACCCTACTGTTGTTGCCGCAAAATTTGCATTTTGCCCGCAATGCATTGCCCTATAGAGTTCTATATTTAAGAGATGAGGAATTATGTAAATTATTTACATCATTTACAATTGACGTATATTTGTCCTCATCTTGTTTGTTGTTAACACAACGTTTCGGTTGATATACCCTCCAGCTTTCAGGTGTCTTGGGGAAATTTCTAACCCGGATTCTCATTCCTAAGGTATTTTTCGATGTTGTTGTTGTTGTTGTTGTTATTATTATTATTATTATTATTATTATTATTATTATTATTATTATTATTATTATTATTATTCAAGCCACTGCCTGGAATCGAACTCGGAATCTTGGGGTTAGTAGCCCGCGCTCTAAACCACTACGCCATATGCCAAAGATTCCGAGTTCGATTCCAGGCAGTGACCTGAATAATAATAATAATAATAATAATAATAATAATAATAATAATAATAACAAAATCAAAAATTACCTTAGGAATGAGAACCCAGGTTTGAAATTTCCTCAAGACACCTGATGAAGGCTGGAGAGTATAACAGCCAAAATGTTCCGTTAACAACAAACAAGTTGAGGGAAAATATCCGTCAATTGTAAATAATGTAAATAATGTACATTGTCCTATGTTTCAAACATTTCAGACGTAAGTGACAGATTGAGGAAAATTTGGCTGCTCTTTTTAATTGTTTAGTGTCGTACAGCAGCAGTATTTGACTGCTATAAATTTCAACGTTTCTGTAAGTATGAAGGATTAGAGAGAGAGAGAGAGAGAGAGAGAGAGAGAGAGAGAGAGAGAGACAGACAACCAGACAGATAGACAGAGACAGAGTATGTGTGTGTAGTACTACACTCATTAGATTTCTGTGCCCAGTAAAAACAAAAAGCTATTATGTTACTTCAGTGAATTTATATCTTAATTAAGAAATTTACAAACTCATACACCAACATATACATAGATGAAGTCGCATATGTATGTATGTATGTATGTATGTATGTATGTATGTATGTATGTATGTATGTATGTATGTATGTATGAATGCATGAATGTATGTATGTTTATATGTATCTATGTATCTTTTTATCTATCTATATAAATGCAAACACACACACACACACACACACACACACACACATATATATATATATACACAAATATATGTGTATGTACGCGTATATATATATATATCTGTATGTGTGTGTGTGTATATATATATATGTATGTATTATATATTTATGCATACTGTACATAATATATGTTCTGACAATGCGCTCACACACGCACACACACACATACATACACACATAAACACATGCATATATGTATGTTTGTATTAAGTATTAAGTAATTGTAGCGTGTACACGTGTAAGTGTATGTGTGTTCATGCACGTGTATATGCATTGCCTATGTGAAAGCAAAAAATTAGCTAATGACTGAGTAATAATCCAGGAAGCTCTTAATTGAGTTGTTCACGATCATGTAACGGAATCTTGACACGGCCAATAAAACCGCATATTGAGATCTCGAATATTTCTTTTGGCGGAAAATATAAACAGTGTAGAACCAAGAACACCATATGTATGTATGTATGTGTACGTGTGCGTGTAGAAACAAATACATATATGTATTCGCTTCCTACTATTCTACCTACTTATGATAGCTAGACGTACTTTTTCAGATGATGAACGGGTCAACTTTAAAATAGTTCATAGTCGTTCACATCAACTCCTTTACTACACATACATGAATAATACTTTCTACTAAAAGCAAAAGGCCTGAAAAAAATTTGTGGGTGAGGGCTAGTCGAGTACATCGAACTCTGTGCTCAACTAGTACTTAATTTATTGAACCCCAAAATGTAACGTCGATTTCTGCGAAATTTGAATTCAGAACGTAAAGATGAACGAAATATTGGCGCGCTAAAGATTCTGCCAGCACGTCGCCTTGAACGTAACGACATAAAATAGTGATTGATCTTCGAAACAGTCTGTAATTAAGCGAACGTGCATATTTACACGCGCACACACACACACACATATTTCTTTACACGCACAGAGTGCGGTCATGCTGGTGCACCACATTGAAGAATTTTAGTCGATTGCACTGGGGTCGATTCTTTCAAATTTTTTTTTTGTGCGGGGGAGGGGGGGCTGGAATATATTATATCTGGTATATATTCTATCGGTTTCATTTGCCGAACCGCAAAGTTATAGGGACGTAAACACACCTACACCGGTTGTCAAGGATTTAGCGGTGGATAAACAGAGACAAAGAAACGAACACACACACATACATACACATGCACACACATACATACACATGCACACACATACATACACACACACACACACACACTCTGTCTCTCTTCCACATCCCCCCACGCACAGACATGTTAATGCTTCATCTTATATTCAGTTATAATAAAAACAATTTTACATTAATCTGATGGGTTACTCCACGCGTTTGAAGAGTACAAATTCATTATTCTTGGACAAGAATATCATTGACAGTGACTTCGAAGTTTCAGACAGTGAAACCGCCGTCGGACGGCGATGTATTGAATTAAATTGTGGCTTAATATAGTCTCTTTTGAGTTACGATTCTCCTAGGATGTTGAGTTAGGATTCTCCTCAGTATTCTCCTTGGATTTTCCTTGCATACTGAGAATGTGGATAGCAACAGAGAATCATGAGATTGGGTCGAATAAGAAAGAAATCACTCAATTCCATGTATTTAGTACTATGCGTGTATGTGCATGTGTATATATATTTCTTTACACTTACTAGCGTAATACCAAAGGTGACGGCGTTTATTATATGTTAAACTCAAGTAGGTGTCAAACAATGTCTTGTGAAAGAAGTCTGTCGTATATATATATATATATATATTCTGTTGTGTCTGGGGAGAGTCATTCTCTTTTAGTGCCTTATAATTTAACACACTCACCGGTAAGATTTCCACTCATTTACTTATTTATTTTTCTAAAATTTTCATTGCGTCTTGCAAACATTTCAATAGTTGTTGAGAGTCAACGACTATTGAAAAGGTTGCTAGACGCAACGAACATTTTGAAAAAATAAATAAGTAAATGAGTGGAAATTTTACCGGTGAGTTTGTTAAATTATAAGACACTAAAAGAGGACGACTCTTCCCAGTCACAACAGAATATGCTTCAACACACGAACTCACATAAAGAATCTTACAAACCAAATCCAAAAATGAAATATATATATATATATATACACATGCATAGTTTTTGTCAGCATTTTCAAATTTATAATCTAGAATATCATGCTGAAGATGGAAATAAATTTTATACCATTCTAATACCGAAACGCGTACATGATTAACTAAGGCTGGTTAGTTTTGTTATTAAATTTTTTTTTTATGCCTATGTAAGTGTCGAGACATATTGTAGTAGAAGAATTAGTATTTTAACTGCTATTTTTAAATTTCGGTATATGGTGAAGCAACTTTTGCTGATCTCTTAATTATGTTTATAATTACAAAAAAAACTTTTTGCATAAGTCTTTACCGATAATGGTCTTTTTTTTCCATACCGAACTACTTGGTAAAATTATTAATTATTAATTTATTAATCAATTAATAATTCTTTACCCTATATCTATAACGATTATATATATATATATATATATATATATATATATATATATATATATAATCTTTTATTTGTTTCAGTCATTTGACAGCGGCCATGCTGAACATTTAGAGTCGACCCCAGGACTTATTCTTTGTAAGCCTAGTACTTA
>NC_142946.1:35070663-35088163 GCF_046866305.1 Octopus bimaculoides
GAGAAAGTGTAGCACTTATAGGTCTTTTCGATGACCCTTTCCTATGGCGTGTGAAAGAGAGGAGTTTGCACCTCGGCCAGTGATACAAATGCTTGCAACAGACGGCTCCAGTAAACTTTCTCAAGAGTCAAATGGTAAGTTTACAATAAGAGACATACTTAAATATACCATCTCAGGCTGTTGGTGAACCCGAGTAGATTGTAGTAGACAAATCTTTGATATTTCACGGAGTAGCATTGAAGTTGAAAGCCGGTATTTGAGAAGAGAACATCTAAATTACACAGTATGCCTAAACCCGCAAACGAAGACAGACATAACACACATTGACTGAACTGGAAAATTCGTCCAGCAATCACTGATAGCGGCCTGGAAGCTGCAGTGAATCATTCAGAAAAATACTAAGAAAACTCTGTTCATACAACTGGAAGGTGGTCCCATTAACAGGTTTGGTAATTGACCTAGTCTTGAAATACATAACTGGAATAGAAGTTGAGAAATGCTAATCTAATCTATTCTCTCCTTCCACTCAAGCCAAACAGAAAACACACATGCACATATAATTATACTTGCACATATGTATATAGACACCCTAGCATAAAAATACACATATATATACACACACATATATACATACAAGCATATATATATATATATATATATATATATATATATATATATATATACATACATATATATATATATATATATATATATATATATATATATATATATATATATATATATATATATATATATATATATATATGTATATGTGTGTGCGTGTCTGTGTATGTATATATGTGTACTCACACATACACATACACACAATATATATATATACATATGTATGTTTGGGTGACTGGTGTAATTAGTGGAGCCAGCCGTCACTCGCAAGCGAGTGTGGTTGCATGTGTCATACTTCCATAATAACTTTTGATGTTTATGTAGTTGTTTGTAGATATAATCAACTTACCGCCCTTCGTTCTTCACTCAGCGGAACAGCCAGGACGTGACAGCTGGAGAAAGAGAAAAATGAACCACACCCTCGCTGGTGTTCATTACATCTGAGTAAACTAGAACAGCGTGAAATGATGAAAATTGCTCAACGACACAACACACTGCATGCTCAAGAAATCGAAACAGCGAACTTATAATCGGAAAATGAACGCACGAGGTACTAGACGCTGCAGTTTCGCACATACAAGCACACATAGACACACACACACATACACACACGCATACACAGACACACAGACAGACACACACGCAAACATATACACACACACACACACAGATATACATAAATATTTAGAAGAAAAGGGATGATAGTGGCTTCGAAGTATCGAACTTATGGCCTTCGTCCGTCTATAAAAAAATATTCTACAGTTACATGCTCAATTGTTTTTATTACAACTTGACATAAAAATAATGTGGGTGTGTGTGTACATAAATTCGATTCTAATGTCTGAACTCGAAGTAGAGGAAACTATAAATGAAAGCGTATGAAAACCGGGTTCAAAACCCACTTGGACAGAAAAAGACGAAGACTAACGGGCGACACGAAACAACGTCTTTTGTAAACATGTTTACTCACTATTTTCTATAATTTTATCTACATCGAGTTTAACCTTTAAAAACGGCGAAAATGAAATGTTTCCCGTCCTCTCTAAGTTTCTAAATTGTTATATAATATATTTGTGTTTGTGTATCTATCTATCTATCTATCTATCTATATATATATATATATATATATATATATATATAAAATTATTTAAAATTATAATACAGGGTATCAAAGAGATACCGCCACGCTGAACAATAGCAGTCAAATCCTGACTTTTAAACCACAATAAATGTCCACATAGCACAAGGAGCGAAGACGAAGACAAAATAATCCAGTAAAAATAACAAGATAATTCCAGATCCCGGATTTCTGGCTTTACCTTTGATGGTTTTTATTCCCACGCTGGCCACTTGATAAAATCAATATTTTAAATATCGATCTTATCCTTATTTATATAAATATATATATATATATATATATATATATATATATATATATATATCTGTAAATTATTTACGGATAGATTGCTCTATTTATATAATATCGAGGTCACTTTCTTGTGTTGCCTTACCTTTTCTATCAATATATATATATATATATATATATATAATTGTACAATTAAGATACCGCTGAATTAGATAACTTAAATTGAGGCACCTTGCTAGGTCGGTATTATCCGCACAGCCAAACGATATTAATTGAATATTGAATATCAAGACTCCGTGCAGGGGTGTTTGTACCTGATATTCCTGCCGTGTGTGCAAACAACGCAACCCAGCTAAGTGAAGATATCCGCTCTTGGTAATTCAGACCTGTACTTTTCATAAATGTACTTTCTATAGTATTGCCGAAGTGCAGATTCCAAGTTAGGTGAATAAAATATAAATGAGTGACAAAGATGTACAGGTGTCAATTCATTACGGCCGTTTCAAGCGACTCCTTTAATCGATTAATGAAAACACACACACACACACACACACACACACACACACACACACACACAGAGACACACACACACACACACACACACACACATATATTGTTATATATATGTGTGTGTGCTGGTGGGTGAATGTATTTGTCTCTCTCTTTATGTATATATATATATATATATATATATATATATATATATATATATATATATATATATATATATATATATATATATATATATATATATATACGTATATGTACGTACGTAGGTGTTATTCACCAAATAATGTCAAATCCTGTATCTTTGCCTCAGTAAATAAAGATTAGATGCAACCAATAACTAAGTGTATATATTCTTACTTACAAACACATCAATATGTGTTTGTGTATAATGCTCTTTAACTGGGCTTGATAAAATAGGCAACCATTGAAAGACTGGGCTTTATTATACCTCAATATTTGTCTGGTTTTGTGAATGTTTGATTAAACATTTTATTTAATGATAGAGATTATACTTTTTCAACTCACGCATATACCCAGAGACATTTATCTAGACACGTCTTCGTATACATGTATATATATATATATATAGCTGCTTGTGTGTGTGTATTCGTTATGTGCATGTGTGTCTGTGTGTGCGTGAATGTGTATTATACAGACCGACAGTGTTTAGAAAGTTCCGTCGAGACTGCATGGATGTATGTGTGCATATATAATATACACACAGATATACAAACACACATACGAACATAGACACACGAACACACACACGCGCAAGCACACACGCACACGCACACACACAACACAACACATGAACACGTACATACAGGCACTATTATCGGTTAGCCTGAGGGAATCTACGTCTTGCTGTTATTTTTCTGGATGACTGATCCACTGATCTGCTGGTACAGAAATCAGAGATAACAAGCCTTTGTGTCTAGAAGAAAACAATCATAAATAAATATATTAAGAACAACAACAACACATAATTAAATAAACATCTAATTAGCTAATAACAATTTATATTTGCCAGTTAAGAAGTTAGTTCTTACAAAGATCAGTGACACAACGTTTCTCTTCAATTTTCTATTCTGTAACTTACAACATTTTACAAGTTTTACCGCTTTTTCCGGCTCTCTTCTTTTTCGCATTCATTTCATTCATTTTTGTTCCTTTCGTTTCTTTGTGTTTATTATGCTATATATATATATATATATATATATATATATATATATATATATATATATATATATATATATTATAATGGAATAATTACTATGAAGCATTGTGTAGAATATATTGTATAAAAGATCGTGGGTAAGGCCAAAAATATTGCGAATTAAATGCAAGGTAAATCACAAGAAAGCAAATACGTGAATTAATGTAGACTTACCTTGTATTCAATATTTCGAGGTTATAACCCCATTTTCAAGAAATTGACGAATGTTGCCGATGTGCGTGTGTGTGTGAGCATGTGTGGGGTGGACATACGCATAAGGGTGCTGCTATGTCCACTCCACACATGCTCACACACACGCACATCAGCAACATTCGTCAATTTCTTGAAAATGGGGTCATAACCCCGAAATATTGAATACAAAGTAAGTCTACATTAATTCACATATTTGTCTTTCTTGTGATTTACCTTGCATTTACTTCGCATTGTTTTGGCCTTACCCAAGATCTTTTATACAATATATATATATATATATATATATATATATATATATATATATATATATATATATATATATATATATATATATATATATATATATATATATATATATATATATATATATATATATATATACATATATATATATATATATATATATATATATATATATACACATATACACTTTATTTTTTTCTCATTTATATTTGAGCACTTCTTTTGCAGTCCTATAAGCCATTTTGTTTCTATTAGAAGAGACAAATATTATTTCTTGTTGTATACATATACACTTATATATGCATATATATATATATTCGTGTATGCATACGTATATATATATATATATATATATATTCAATATAGCAATTAGAAAATGGAGGATAATATGCTGTACCCAACGACTTGCAGACAGTGTATTCCGTTGAATTAATTAACTTATTTTGGTATAACACTAGTGTAACAATAATTGGGTACCCTCCCAGCAGTATATTGGATAGATACTATTCCTTGGTGGGTTGAATCCTCAACCCCTAACTCTCTTGCATTATGTATTCAATATATACACATATATGTGTATATATATATATATATATATATATATATATATATATATATGCATTTATGTATCTATATCTGTATCCTTCTTTCTCATTCTCTCTCTCTGTCTGTCTCTCTCTCTCTGTATATATATATATATATATATATATATATATATATATATATATATATATATATATATATATATATATATATATATATATATATATATATATATATATATATACATGTATGTATGTGTGTGTGTTTTGTATGTGTTTGTGTGTATACATATATACAAAAACACGCATCTAAATGTTATGTGTATGTACATCCAATCAATGAACACAGAAAAAAGAAATTAAAACGTAACAGAAAAAATAGAATTTGAAAAGAGACGGCCACTCAGTCTTTATATCAATAAAGAAAATAAGCATATTACAAAATATAGTCATTGAGTATTGAAATATAACAAAGAAAGTATCCAAAATCTAGAATGAAGGAACTTGTGAAGAACAACACCCTCTATAAATCGTACCCAAATCTTCAGTTGGATAATTGGCAGCAAAGGCTCCTTGAACAAGATAAACTACGATTCTAACTCAAAGCAATCTTACCTGCACGGTATACCTTATTACTCAAACCTACATACTGCTGCATTTATTCCCAATAGAAATCTATGCAACGAAACAATTTAAAAAGACAAAGAGATAAGGTATATGAACAGACGCAGGCGTAGCTCTGTGGTAAGAAGCTTGCTTCTCAACCATATGGTTCAGGGTTCAGTCCCACTGTGTGGAAGCTTGAGCAAATGTCTTCTGTAATAGGCTCGGATCGAAAAGAGCTTTGTGAGTGGACTTGGTAGATAGAAACTGAAAAACCCTTTGAACACCCCCACACCCTCACACCCATACACACGCATATATATAAGTGCAATTGTCAGTAAAGTGACGGAGGGTGCTAGTAAGCATTGCTAGAAATAAGAGACAAAACAACTCTTAGCCACATTAGTGATAACTGTATTGGTTGACTATCGGTTCTAAATTGCGGAGAACCACCTTCATAATTTATATTTCTCATTTCATCATTTTCGAATTCAGTCGATGTTTTCTGTTGTGTTCTATATAAGGCTGACGAGATGACTTAGGTTCTTTAACCCACAGCGATGAAGTAATAGGTCACCGATGAAAATTGTTTAAGTCTCAAATCAGCGCCGATATGACTCCATCTCGCTTGTCGTAGTGAGGGAGCTTGTCTCCTTTGTCAGCCGTTAGAAAAGTGCCCTCACGGGGATAAGAGTTGTTTTGACTCTTATTTCTAGCAATACTGGTGTTTACTAGCATCCTCCATCACTTTTTTGACAACTATATTTGTTGCCTATCGGTTCTAAATTGCGGATAACCACCTTAAAATATATATATATATATATATATATATATATATATAATCTTCTCAGGAAGCCAGGATGACACATGCAAGATTCAATGAGGATAGAAAGAAGAATGATGCGATCAACGAGAATGTGAATCTCAGTGAACTTTTTGTGTGCCCAGTTTGTGACAGACCATGCCTTTCTTTTGCTGGGGCTCAAATCTCATTTGTGGACCCATGAAAAACGAACCTCTACCAACTATTCTGCCTATATATCTGTGCACATCTTTCAATGCCGTGTATGCAATAAGGTCTGCAAATTTAACCGAGGTCTGAAAAGACATTTTAAGATCCACAAAAATCAGAACTTAAATACAGCTCTTGGTGGTCCAAATCAGATATTCAATCTATGTGGTGGGTGTCTTTTCAATATATTGTCTGGTTTAAAAAGTTATATTAGCCGTAATGATGGATCTAAGGTGTAAGTACAAGAAGTGGTCAAACTCTGCATAAGTAGACATATATATATATATATATATATATATATATATATATATATATATATATATATATATATATATATATATATATATATATATATATATATATATATATATATATATATATACATATATATATATATATATATATATATATATATATATATATATATATATATATATATATATATATATATATATATATATATATATATATATATATATATATATATATATATATATATATATATATATATATATATATAAAATATATATATATATATATATATATATATATATATATATATATATATATATATATATATATATATATATATATATATATGATGCGTGTGTGTGTGTGTGTCTTTGTATTTGTATTTTCCCCCATCACCGCTAAACAATCGATGCTGGTGTGTGTACGTCTCCGTAACTTAGCGGTTCGGTTAAAAGACCCAATAAAATAAACACCAGTCTTTTAAAAAATAAGTTCCGGGGTTCGATACATTCGACAAAAGAATATTCAAGGCGTTACCCCAGCATGGCTGCAGTCTAATGACTGAAACATAAGAAATAAAGATTTTAAAAAAAGCGTTTCTCACTGACGAGACTGGAACAGCATGTGAACATTTCTTGGCGGCCAAAATAAAAGAAAATATTGTCTGGATTTGACAAAAATTGGAAGAAAACAAGAAAAAATAAAATAGAACCAGGAATGCACCAGAATTAGCGCAAAATTGTGGGTAAATAAGGAACAGAACACGTAATCTGTTAGCAGAGGTGGCTACTGAGATACCGGAGCAAGGCAACCAGGAAAGGAGAAGCTTCTTAGAGGAAATATATCAGTCCCAACAGATGATAGAGTAACTGTAGGCGGATGGAGGACTTACCAAAATATAAATTCTGGAAATAAAATGACCAGATTGCGGCGCCATGAAAACAGAAACAATCCTTATAATAATAGGTGCTTTGGGAATAGTTACAAAGCTTACAGACCCATACATAGCCGCCACGGCATGACTTACAAGTAAGCATAATATGAAAAAGATAGCACCATAGGTGTTCCATATATTGCATCGAGTGCTTTCAGTACAACAGAAAAGACAAAACTAACATATAAGACGGTTGTAACAATGGCAAGCTCAGAACAATGGTGAAGTGGTAAAAATGAGATCATCGAAAAACATTGATATCATTAAAATTAGTCATATGATTAAGCAGTTACATAAAATGCAGGCATAGATGTGAGATTGAGAAGTTCGCTTTGCAGCCTTGTGGTTTTGGGATCAGTTTCACTGCGCGGTACTTTGAGAAAAATGTCTTCTACTGGGCCGATCGTCTTGTGATTAAATTTGGTCAGAGGGAACTGTGTGGAAGCCCTTCGAGTATTTATCTATATATATATTACATACATACACATATGTGTATTTGTGTGTGTGTGTGCGTGTGTGTGTGTGCGTGTGTGTGTGTGCGTGTGTTTGTGTGTGTGTGCGTGCGTGTCTTTTGTTTCAGTTTGTCTCTCCCAACGTCTCTAACGTAGGGCGAAAATAAATATGTACCAGACTTAAGAATGTACTAGAAGCGATTGTTCGATCCAACCCTACGAGGCAGTGACCCAAAATGGCTGCAGTCCAATGATCAAAACAACAAAAAGTTTAAAAAGTGAAAAGATAATAAAAGAAGCAGCTCAATATGAAGGAATACTCTGTAGTGGTAATAAATTATATATATATATATATATATATATATATATATATATGTATATATGTATATATACACACAATTATGTATGTATGTATGTATGTATGTATGTATGTGTTTGTGTGTCTGTGTTTCTACCCTCCGCCATCGCTTCACAGCTCGTGTTGTGTTTATGTTCCCGTAACTTAGCAGTTCGGCAAAAGAAACAGATAGAATATATACTAGGCCTCGAAAGAATAAGTCCTGGGGCCGATTTGTTCGATTAAAGCCAGTGCTCCAGCATGGCCCCAGTCAAATAACTGAAACAAATAAAAGAATAAAATAATAAAAGAACACACACACACACACGCACGCACACACACACGAACATGTATGTTTGTGTGTGTGTGTGTTTGCTCCATTTCCTTTAAGCATTCAAGCACGTGGGTATGTACGTAACCATTTATAGTAAACGCACACACATATGTATATGTATGTATACATGCATATACACACATGCACATACATGTATGCCTGTCTATTTGTCAGTCTGTCTGTCTCTCTCTCTCTCACATACTCTCTCTCTCTATATATATATATATATCTATATATATAATATGTGTATATATATATTATATATATATATATATATATATATATATATGTGTGTGTGTGTGTGTGTGTGTGTGTGTGTGTGTGTACATACACATGTATACATACGCAAACATGTATCTGGGCTTCCATAAAAAGATTTATGAATGTGTGCATATATTTATGTGTGCACGTGTGTATGTGTGTGTGTATGGTGGGGGGTGCATGCGTGTGCATGTATTTGTATGTGTGAGTGAGACTGTGTGTTTGTGCGCGCGCGTGTATGTGTGTATGTATGTGTGTACGTGTGTGTGTGGGTAAATGTGCCAGCCAGCGTAATTAAATACATCAAAGATGTCAGAGGAACAGATTCGTGTCTTCATTTTGATGTAATCAAGAATTGTTTCATTGGAATAAACATTAACTAGACATACTCGTAGATGTATACAAACATAGACACTGTACTCACATACACACTCACACGACTAAACAACCCCCCCCCCACTACACACACATATACATGTATATATGTATATTCTCATACGTACGTACTTACGCACTTTCCTTCAACATACAAATGCATACATATAATTGCATTTATTCATATTTACATGCGCACACACGAAGATATGTATGAGCTTCTGGAGTTGCATGTATGTATTTGCCTGTTCGTACGTGCCTCTTTTTGTACGTACATTTGTATTTCACTCATACACACACACGCACACACACACACGCATATACATATACATACAAACACATGCATGCAGTTGTTCACAAACTCACACATGCATATGCATCATGTCTCTAATAGTAATGCTTTTTAAGTAATAATAGTTTAAACTTTGAAATCCTCAATACTAATTAAGCACAAACGATCAAACATGAAATTATTTCGTATTTTTAATTGCCTTTATGGGGGGAGGTTTTATTGTTGCATGAAAATCGTGTGTTAAGTATCATGTTTATAATTGTTACGAAGTGTCTCCTGAATACAACAGCTGCGCTGTGCCGCGCGATCTTACCACAGAACCAATACATTTATAATACAATTAAAACATATTTGAACATTAAACGCAACTATTAACACAATGGGTTGATAAAATGCGAGTGAGTACGCTTGGTCCCTGGTCTATGTGGGTTATTCTTGACTTATGAGAGTGATTGAGGTGGGCTATGTTCAATTTGAAACTGTTTGCAAGTAATATGTGGATATTAAGGAATATGTATGCTTTAAAGGTCTACAACAATATTTACTTCATTCAACTGGTGGCTATTCGTAATATCAGCAATTTTTCTTTCAATGTTTTTCTATATGGCGACAAATTTCGTCTTAGTATGCGATTGGGTATCAGTATATTGCATTGACAAAACTCAAATAGGCAGAAATACATCTAGAATTATCAGATTATCTCCTTTCGCCTCCGAAATACAGCACGCCCACAAGAAATATTATCTCCGACTAAATACTGCAGGAAATTTGACTTTCGCCTTGTATTTTCATTAGGTGTTCATTTTACACAAATGGCAATTTTAATCTAATACTAATTTTGTTGCATATAGCAAATATATACGCGCGCGCGCACACACATTTGTATGTGCTGTGCGTTGGGGAGGTATATCGTTGGGTTTACAAACGAGATGAAAATACTTAATAGTGGCACTTTATTTATTCTTTGATGTTACTCTGAATACTTCATTTCCTTCTCTCACATTGCCGAATGACATTCAGAGTAATAAATTCATGTCTTGAGCAAACTCAAAATTTTAGTTTCTGTGCAATTAATTAGTTAGATCAACCCCTAACACTTTGGAAGTGCAGGCACAGGACCGCTCTGCTTGGCGTTTCTGCACCAACAGAGGTGCCACCTCCTGCAAACAGAATAGAATCGCAGGAGGACAATGAAAACATGAGCTGCCCAAGTTCAGAGCCAACTGCTTGCCTTCATTCCCAGCAGACCACTAGTTCCTGACCTACGGCAGAACTTTCCGAGCACGCATCGGCCTGATAGGCCACGGACGGACGTTCCATGACGCATCTTCTCCTATGTGATGTCCTGGTCATCGTCGACAAGGACGAACGAACGAACATTAATTAGTTGGATAAGTATGAAGGAGCATGTCCTGAGCAGCATCTACTGTTGGAACATCGAGTAGATTTCTCTATCATGATTCACCAGTATAACCGCTAATTGTAATATACAACTACACAGTTGATGCCAATAGTATACTTCCTGATGCGAAGAATTCATACCTAAATCATTATCACGTGGACATTTATACAGGGATTATTGCTATATAGGTGTTGCCAATTCTGTCATATCTGATGTTTCGCTCTCTTGATATTCTTCAGTTTGCTGCTGAAATTACATTAACTGTTGCTTATTTTTGTGCCAATATTTCATCAGAAGCTCTAATTTTTTTCTGTAGTATTTCGAGATTTCATTAAAGGTATACTGTATTTTTCAACCTAGCACATCTATCCGTTTGTGGCGTTTATGCATGAAGACCACTATCAAGGGATAATAACATTATTGTGGTTATTCTTAATATTCTGCTCCCCGCACCGGGGTCCAGAATATTAAGAATAGCCACAACAATGAAGGCAACAGATCCGGGATGTACAGTGTGTAACTGGTGACTCGCTCAGTTTGCCGAATGCTCGATTTGCTGCCAACGATGTGTGTGGTTGCGTGCTGCAAAGGGGAATGTAATTCATTTTCAGATTCTTCTGCGGTCTCTTTCTCTTAATGGCTTTTCGATGTTAACAGTACTGCCACGTTTTACAAAATCAAGGAAAATGATGCCCTTATTATCCCCCGATATAATCACCATGATTTTCTCTGTCGAACGTTAATTCTTAAAATTCTTAGGCACCAGAGAAAAGTTGTGACGCTAGTCGTTGGACTAAGCCAGTGGTTCTCAATCGGGTTCCATATGGCCCTTGGGGGTCCATATAAATATTTTGTCATTTAGATTAATGTGCGATAAATTGGTTATACTTCTACAACACACAGAATGTTTCAATTTTTCTTATATAACTCCTAGTAATATTTAATTTTAAAAACGCAATAAGTGGTCTTCTATTTATATCGACTGGCCATGGCGGTCCAGTAGAGTAGAATAGCAATCAAAATGGTTCATAGGAGAAAAAGGGTTGAGAATCACTAAATTAAGCCTTCGTTTTTGGATGCTTAAATTACGCCCACCTTCCATCCCCTGTCACTTGATTGCAAACAAACGTGTCTTAATTGGTTTCAAACCTTTCATCAATTCAAGGTAGACATTCATTCTTCTCTCCTTCAAATCGGATATCAGCTGCTGAGGTACCCACTTCGCTCATACACTCTGATACCTTAAGTTTCTAGCATCTGTAATGAACTGTAGCTACAGTCCAATTTTGGAAGCTCACAGATCGTAACTTGTTTGTTCGCGCGAAGCAGTTCGTTCACTCAGTAGCTATTCGTATCAATTGTCACAGATGATGGTCTGCAATTGAGTGTGGTATGTCTTCATTGCTGGTTTACTCTTGAAACTTCCTTATCCATCTGCGCAGATAGCTCTTGTCAGTTGTATCTTCTTCGTAAAAAAAACCAGTAGTCTCCTACAGATGTCACACAGCCTGTGTCTCTCTCTTTCATCAATAACTCAAATACGGCGCTGCTTCTGCTTGTGATCCATTATTTGCCTGCAATGCAGAAGATGAAAAATTACTAAAGTGGAAGATTTACACTACCAACATGAATGACCTTTGCCATTTAACAAACATTGCACATTTCTGTAATACTTTTGCTGAAACCGTCATACGCACACACACACACACACACACACACACACACACACACACACACACACACACACACACACACATACACACACACACACTCACACACGCACGCACACTTACACACATATACACACATACACATGCATATACGTACGTATTCACAAAAACACACACGCATGCACATACACACCTGCATACATATATATGCATATATAGACATATGTATACATGCATGAACATTTACATATATGCATATATAGATATGTATGTGTGTATGTGTGTGTTCACATATAATCATGTATATATATATATATATATATATATATATATATATATCTACAAACCTGTGCATGTGTGTTCGCACATATTTATGTGTATATAAACGTGTGTATGTATATGACTGTCAGTCATTATAGTTCTTTTTTTATCTTCTCTTCTTTTTCTTCGTCCTCTTCTACTTCCTCCTTTCTTGTCTTCCCAATTCTGCCAGAAGTGAAATATTGTGCGTGAAGGGTGGGGTGGGGGCGGGTGGGTCGTTGTCAGCGGTAGAGTGTATCCTTCACTCAAGCGCAAATGCACATGTTATAATGAAGTGCTGCACAAACATGCATAATTATCTGCAGATGAAATAAGCAATCTTCTGGCACTCTACACACACACACACACACACACACACACACACACATACACCAATGCTATCCTTCTCTCCCTCTCATCTCTCTCCCTCTCTTTTTTCTTGACCCCGATCATTCACCCTCTTTTTCTACTTCTCCTGATTCCATTCTCCCCTTTTCTATATCTCTTGATCCCCCCTCTCTCTCCTTTATGTCTCTCTTTCACCCTCCCTCAATCGATGCAAATATACATTGTGTACTAGACATTGCTGTTTGTTTTTGTGTACTATTTGTTGTTTGTTTTTCTTTCTACTGGAATACAGAAGTCTTGCATCTCATCTAGTGCTGCCATTTTTACGTCTTCTTCTTCTTCTTCTTCTTCTTCTTCTTCTTCTTCTTCTTCTTCTTGTTCCTCTTCATCTCCTCCCATTCATCTCCTCCTTCCCTCCTCCTCTTACTGCTACTACTACTACTACTACTACTACTACTAGTAATAATAATGATATTAATTTCTGTCAGTAACGGCAAGTGACACAAGGAAGACAATTTTTGTTTGTTACAAGAAATGATGACGTGAAAAATATCTCCAGCAATGTTAGGGCATACAACTTAACCTTGGAGTCAAAAGGTGGGAGAGAGAAGGAAAGGAAGAGAGAGAGAGAGAGAGAGAGAGAGAGAGAGAGTGAGAGAGAGAAAGAGAGAGAGACAGGAAAATAAAATGAGTGAGTGGCATTTTGAGGCAAAGGGGGATGTATATATATTCATATGCGTTTATGTGTCAGACTAAATGCATCTGTATATTATACTAAATGTATACAACCAGTTAGAAAGCATAACGCTGTTAAATCGTCTTAGATAAGCTTTTCTTATAGACTTGTAAACACACACATGCAGACACGCATCTAATATGGATAGAGACATTAAGAAGTTTACTTTGATCTAATGGCAGAACGCCTGTCATGTCTACAAGAGATGTAGGTTCGAGTTCCAGGAGCAGCCTTCGACCTTTTTAGATCCCAAGAGAGTTTAACCTATATACATACTATCATTTGTAGCTTTTTTGTTTTTGCTTCGAAATTCACCGTTCTGAAAAAAAAAAAAAATATTCATGCATGTTATAATTTCTAGCCTTGATCAAAGGCTCCTCTATAGGAATTTGAACAACATCAGCAGGGCACTTTTGTTTGTATGTATGTATGTATGCATGTATGTATTTATGCATGCATGTATGCATGTATGTATGTATGTATGTATTCATATAACTTTAGGTTTCTGTCAATATTTATTGGACACTTAGATAAGTGGCTCGCTGCCTAAGTATCAATCTTGGGGGAGCTGGGCTTCAAAAGAAACAAAGAAGGACACGGTTCAATGGAAAACCACAGCTACAAACCATCAATGGACAATATCTTAAACGTTCTAGAGGTTTATCTTGTAATAGGTTTACATTGTCTATACTCAACCAGAAGTTGATAAAAACTTTATAGAACAAGTAGTAAAGGCAATTTAATCGATGTCGTCAATGTTCTCTAATTATAGGGCCATATGAGATACCCTTCTGTTTGAACAGTCGGGACTTTGAGTCACAACCACATCACCTTTTCATATTACCCTACCGGGTGAATGGAATAGGTATCAGTTGAAAAACCCTCCGTTTGATTAAATTGACTCGACACTTTCCAAATCATTGTTTGGCCTTGTGCATATGAGATAAAACAGTATCTCTATCGCTGGTGTTTTGTGTACATATAATGACGTATACACACCTGTAAATTTATACAAATACACACCACACATACATACATACATATATAAGAATGATGTAATTAACGGAGTTGAAATATATTTCTTAATACCCTGTTTTTTGTATTTTCCCTTGTAACATGTAACAAGCTAATATTTTCCTCTTTATTTCCTTGGGTGAAATATGTTATATTTTCCATTATACATTCAATTTTCTGCATAACACAACCCATTTGCATTGTGCTGGTTCCTCTATGTACAATATGCAGCCAGCTGCATTCTAAATTCTCTCTGAATTTCAAAGATTTTTGAGAAGCTTTAAGATTATTTAAAGAAAATGAAAAATGTAAATCTTAGACGTTATGGTATTAATAATACTTCTTAACAACTGTGAACATAGCATGATAACGGTTTGTAAAACAAAAATGACTAATATTTAAAAAAAATATATACAGCTCATGTCAACTGATATCTTCAATCCATAATATCGCTAAATGGAAACGATTCTCACGCTTCTATTTTTCTTATCATTTTCTTTCTCGTTTCAAAATGTCGAACTATTTTTACCCGGCCATCTATAGGATTTAAATATCTTGCTTTTTCTACACATGTTTTAAAGTGAAAAGACATCTCTATTATCTATAAAATTAACGAAAAGAAATTTCCCGATGGATGCACTTTGCTTCTGTAAGTATATTTTATAAACTTAGGTTTTCATTTCTGGGAAATATTTAATACATTTCACTTGAAGTATATAGAAATATTGCTTCAGGTTTTGGTCATCGTTTTGCATAAAGAGACTTTACTAGAGTTTCTCACATCTGTATTTGTCTATCTATCTATCTATCTATCTATCTATCTATCTATCTATCTATCTATCTATCTATCTATCTGTCTGTCTGTTTGTCTGTCTGTCTGTCTGTCTGTCCGTCTGTCCGTCTGTTTGTCTGTCTGTCTGATTGTCTGTCCGTCTGTCTGTCTGTCTGTCTTTCAGTCAGTCTGTCTGTCTGTCTGTCTGTCTGTCTGTCTGTCTGTCTGTCTGTCTGTCTGTCAGTCTCTATCTATCTATCTATCTATCTATCTATCTATCTATCTATCTATCTCGTTTTCGTATCTGGTTTGCAAGATTTTTTATGTGAATTCGTGGGTTGAAACAAATTTTGTTGTGTCTAGGGAGAGTCGTTATGTCAATATTATTGAGACACGCACTGGTTCAATCCCCTTCCTTTATTATTAGTCAATTGGTTAAATATCTAACTAATTAATCGATATCTATCTATCTATCTATATTTAAGTTTCTTGATTGATTTTCTGTAATCTTTGTACATGTTCACGTTCGACAATCTTTGAATATAACATTATTAAATTACAACTGAACGATTCGAGGACTCCCCTCAACAGTGAAAATGCCTACATTATTTATGAAGCAGTGCAATTTATTCTCAATGAACTTGTAAATGATGTCCTTAGTATTTTAGGATTACAAAAGAATAAATCATAATTTGAGTGGTGGACTTCATCTGTCACCCAGTTTAGCATCACATCCGGCTCTTGTGAGTGTTTAACGAAGTCTACAGTGTTTAGAAGCACACAGAGCCTGTTTCAAGTCGTTTGAAAATAATTGGATATCTCGAAGTGTTTATTCCCGTTGCAGCAGTGCTTTGTGTTGCTCTTCTGTTTCATCGTCCTTACATCTGTTTCAATAATATTATAGATGTAACCCTTCATAAGCTGGCGAAATCATATGCAAAAGAGATTCAAAGGAAGGAGAACCGAATGTTTCTCTTGATATGCAATTATGAAATTACAGAGAAGACCTGGGCTATATTACAAAATTGCTTGAGTAATTTAAAGCAAGTTCGAAGGAAGGAGAACGCATGTTCCCATTCATTTGCTAAAAGGAAGTTATGGATGGAGCTACAGAATATTATTATTATGAAACCTGAAAATAGCTTTAGGAATTAAAATTTGCAGACTTGAACAATTACGTAATATAGCGACATCTGCGGCTCGGTTTCTCGTAACTATATTACGACCGCTACCACATTCATCATTACCACGACCACGAGCACGACCACCACCACCACCACCACCACCATCACCATCGCCACCACCACCACCACCACCACTAACAACAACAACAACAACAACAACACTACACCCACCACTACCACGGTAACAACGTCATCAACGCTGACACTTCTATCATGAACCTAACCACCACCATCGCCGACATCGCCGACATCACAACTACAAACACCACTTTCCACCACCACCACCACCACCACCACCACCACCACCACCACCACCACCACCACCACCACCACTGACACTACGACCGCCACCAACACCACAACTGCTGGCAAACGTGTGGAGAAAGTAAGATGAACTGCCACTATATTTATCCCCAATCTTGTCAAATATATATTAAATGGGGTAATTATTCCTCTCAAACTCAGCAGGGATACTAGAGAAAAGCTCAGTCTGTAGACAAACACACCT
>NC_142946.1:35095663-35098163 GCF_046866305.1 Octopus bimaculoides
CCAAAGTAAATAGATTACCTCGCTATCAGAATTCATATGGGACTTTAAAATGTGAGAAAAACTACATATGAAGTTTCTTGGCCTGTGTTTAGAACTGTTTTTCTTTACGTTAGTGGAGGGGCGAATGCAATCTATGCTCACTAGAAGCATTTGAAATCTTTAGCTGTAGGTTAATCTTGTAAACAAACGCAATGTGTCCATGCAAATAAGACGTTTGGTAAGTTGTCATTAGCTTATTTTGTTACATCGCTTTTTTATTTTTGTAAATATCATTTTTTCATCATCAGCTCCTTTTGTAAAGTTATATTGGTTATATTGTTTTATTGGCCGTCTTCCACCTTTCTAATCCATAATTTGCAAATGTATTGTTGGATTTGACCCCATGCTTACATTAGGTTCATGATTCTAAGCCCGTTCAAGTCAATAAGGGTTAAACTCATTTGGGCCCAATTCTATTTTCTAACTGATATTAACCCCACATGTTCTACTCTTATTTCCCATGAGCTCAAAATTTCAATCTCACAATTTTGTGTACTTTGTAGGATATTACGACTTTATGCCTTATATTTCATATTTCTGTACTGTTATATTTTCATAATTTTATTATATATTTTTATGTATTTACATATCCCTATATCTTATATTCTACTAAGTGTATGTTATATAGTTAAATTATCATATTGTTTTATTTTATTTTCTTGTATATTTTTTATAATTATCACCCTGGCTGTCTCTGTAAGCATTTTAGTCCCTGCACTCCCTAATTTATAATCCTTGCATTACCGGATACTTAAGATATCTGTAATCTTGACATCCCTCAAAGTTTTAATTTTTTGTCTTTATACTGAACGTTTCCCAGCCTTGAAAGTTTAGATTTTAAATTTCAATTTACAAAAACCTTTAATATTTTAATTTTAAATTATAAAGTGCCCTTAATACTACTAGGAGTTCACATTCCTTGTATTTTTTTTATAGTTTTTAATCTTTTAATCTTTTAATTTTTAATATTCAGTTTCAGAACATTTTAATATCTTTTATCCAAAAATTTTACAATTTTCCCAATAATCGTTTCTCTTATATCTATTTTTCTTTTTATCATTTCTTTCTTTCTTAATTTGTATTATTCTTTAATTTTTAATAACCAGTTATCAAATTAAATAAAATTAATCCCTTCATTTTAATTTGCATTCTAAGATCTCCAATGTCTTATTGCAAGTTTCTTTCTAGTATCTATTTGTGACTTATCCCTAGAAACACAATAGTGTAAACATAATAATTCAAAATTCCACTAACCGATGGAAATCAACTGTAACAAGGATCTATATTAGCTCCTTAGGGGTGATGAGTTAAAAAGTGTAAACGCGTCTATCTATCTATCTATCTATCTATCTATCTATCTATCTATCTATCTATCTGTACACAAACACACATGTATATAATATGTATATGTATACATACATATATATATATATATATATATTTACATAGATATATATATACATGTATATTATACATACTTGTATATATTTAGATGGATACATATATGTATATTATACATATATGCATATATATGTATACATATATGTACATATACATATATGTATATATATATACATGTATGTATGTATATGTATATGTAGATGCATATGTCAATGTGCATACCTATTAATGCATTCGCGCATATGCGTGTATGTATATAAGTGAGTATATACATATGTGTGATGTGTGTGTGTGTGTGGATTTATATATGTCTGTAAATATATGTGAATGTCTCTGTGTCTATATATATATATATATGGACGTACAAATGAATCTACGTATGCGTGTATATATGTGCGTGTGTACTTGTGTATATACACCTGTTGTTATAGTCTTGTTGTTTGTATTTGTAATTGCGTACCATGTTCTCAGTTTTTTTGTCTTTGTTGTCGCACACTTTCGCTATTTTTCTTACAAAAAATCTGATGCTCTTAGCTTAGAATTTTTTGGGGGCAACGAGATGGAACAGTCTCAAGTGTAACTGCCCGAAACTGTAAGAACATTTGGAAATTTGATTGACGAAAGGAGCTTACGAATGGTCCGTCCTTTTTTCCCTGTCCCCTTAATTGTTGTTGTTTTTCCTGTCCGCCTTTGTATCGTCTTTCTGTCCGGTTGTTTTATTGTCCTTTATTGTGTTTTTGTTTCATCTTTTGTATTCATATATATATATATATATATATATATATATATATATATATATATATAATACATATATATATATATATATATATATATATATATATATATATATATATATATATAATACATATATATATATATATATATATATATATATATATATATATATATATATATATATGTATGTATGTATATCTGTATGTATACACACACACGCATATATATATATATATATATATATATATATATATATACTAGCTATCTATCTTTATATATAAATACACGCATACATCCATACATACGCGCGCGTGCGCACACAAAC
>NC_142946.1:35103163-35113163 GCF_046866305.1 Octopus bimaculoides
TCGATATTCGATAACAAACAGATGTATCAAAAGAAGCAGATCTCGTTCATGCGATAATGCTAATAATAATAATAATAATAATAATAATAATAATAATAATAATAATAATAATAATAATAATGGTAATAATAATAATAATGATCATAATAATAATAATAATAATAATAATAATAATAATAATAATAATAATAATCATAATAATAATGATGATAATAATAATAATAGCAAAAATAAAAGCATGCCATTTTTATCAAGTGAACGATATTTCGATATCTTGTGTGTCTTCCACAAGTTCAAAAAATGAACTTGTCAATCTACTTCATTTTGGTTGATATTAATGTCGAAATGTTCATTTGATAACAATGGCACTCTTCTATTTTTGATTCAATATCTTCTGGAGGAGTTACCTCAGTCCTAATAATAATAATAATAATAATAATAATAATAAGGCAAATAGACCAGATATAGTTGTCAAAGATCATGAAGAAAAAAAAATGCTTTCTAATTGATGTATCAATACCAGCAGATGACAACGTTTCTCTAAAAGAAATGGAAAAACTTTCAAAATACAAAGACCTGGAAATAGAGATAACTCGAATGTGGAATCTAAAAACAGAAACAATTCCTTTCATAGTAGGTGCCTTAGGTATAATAAAAAAATATTCAGACAAATACATAACAAAAATAGCAGGACTTACAAATATATATAACATACAGAAAATTGCACTACTGGGTACTGCACACATCCTACGCAAAACACTTTCAATACAGTAAACATAAGAGCACCACAGCGAACCACAGCACATACCCAAGGCGCACAGAGCTGCGCTCGGTAGTGAAGTGAAAGCACGTTATAAAAATAAAACTACTGAATAATAATAATAATAATAATAGTAATAATAATTTTTAAAACAGAATAAAGCCCATTATGTTTATTAATGAATTTATTTTTAGTGAGAAATGTTTAAGAGTGTGAATACAAATATACTCTTTAAACAGAGAGCTGAAAGAAATATTGGGATTAGAGAAGCAATATAGAAACAAAATAAAATGTAATGAAAAAGTGAGAAATAAAAATACTATGAAACTTGGTTTGTTTTAAACTTCAAATTACCGTGGTATTGAATGCAACAACAACAAAACTGAAAAATATATATGAATGACACTCTCCATAGTCACATGATACACAAAACCATTAAAGGTGAGTGTGTTATGTGCATATGTATATAATTTTCAACATATGGGAGCCTTACTTCCGATGCGTTTTTTCTCTCTCACCGTCTTTTCAAAGACTTTTCCATTTTCCCCAAACGTCAAACTAATACACCTTGCTTTATGTTCCCTCTTTGTCGTTGTCTATATATATATATATATATATATATATATATATATATATAATTCGAATGGAGACAAAGTAAGCGGGAAACTATTTATTCATCTATATATGTATTATATATTTATATATTTTAAAATTTTTGAATGCGAACGTATTTTTATATATATATTTTTTATATGTTTACGTGTTTGTATATCTATGTATGACTTTATACTTGTATTATTTGGAACGTTTATAATGTTTTATTAATGTGGAAGAATATAAGCATATATATTGAATCTTCTGCTGGATAATTGGTCATGTTTCTTTAGTTTTCCGCTTACTTTGTCTCCATTCAAATTATAAAAGAAACTTAGCTCAATTTGAGCACTACAACTCTAGTCTGTTTGTGAGTATTGTTTATGTTAGCAATATCTATATAAAGCAGTATATTTTAAATATATATATATATATATATATATACAAACTTCCTAAAAAACGTTGAAACAAGGCATTATATGCCCTGTCCAGAAAGGTGGAAGCAGAGAAGAGACCAAAAACTACAGGCCAATCTTTCTGACTTCACATATCAGCGAAGACATGGGGTGAATCGACAGAAAGAAGTTATTAATGTTCCTAAAAAGAACTGACATACTGAACAATACACAGCATGGCTTCCGTCCAGGAAGAAGCTGCCTCACACAACTCCTACAGCACTATGACTGGGTTTTGAAACAGCTACTTGACCATTCAGATGTCAGTGTGATATACCTTGACTTTGCAAAGGCATTTGACAATGTAGATCATCGCATGATATGTCGTAAGCTACGAGACGTTGGTTTTGCTGGTAAACTGGGAGAGTGGTTGCATGATTTCCTTAATGACAGTAGCCAGGTCGTTGCAGCCAATGGTGCCTTTCCTGAGGTAACTCAAATCCCAAGTGGCGTCCCCCAAAGGCATTTGATAGGGTAGATTATGGCATGACATGTCGTAAACTACGAAACCTTGGCGTTACTGGTAAACTGGGAGAGTGACTGCATGACTTCTTCAAAGACAGAAGTCAAGTAGTTGCAGCCAACGGTGCTTTCTGAGGAAACTCAAATCCTTAGTAGCGTCCCCCAGTGAAATGCCCTGGGGCCAGTACTGTTCATGTTAGCCCTCTTAGACATGCCCATGGTCACCCGAATAGTCACTGTCACTAGTTATGCCGATGATACAAAATTATCACGGGTAATATAAAGCCAAGATGACGTCGCAAGCTTACAGCGAGACATAAATTCGATACAAAAGTGGACCGAAATAAACATCATGCAGTTTAATGCGGGAAAGGTTCAAGCATTGCGCTATCAACTCACGAATGCACTACAGCCTGTACATACAGGGCACAAAGGCACTACAATCCCAGAGTCAGAGACATTGGAAGACTTGGAGATCAGTATGAGCGATGATGCAGCATTTTATATGCACAGTATAAAGGTGGCAGCATAGTGCAGACAACTTGCAGGATGGATAATGAGGTCCTTCAAGACAAGAGACCAAGAAACTATGTTGACCCTGTTGAGAACCATTGTTATCAGCAGCCTGGACTACTGCTCCCAGTTATGGTCACCACATAGTGCCAAACTAACAGCGGAGATCGAAGTAGCCCAACATCACTACACTTAAAAGACTGAAAGAGTGCAGCGGATAAGCTACAGGGATAAGGCTGAGAAAAATGCAAGTTTACTCCCTGCAGCGAAGTTGTGAGAGATATGCAATAATCTACATATGGAAAATTCTAGAATGGCTAATACCTAATTTCGGTAGTGAGTGTTATACAAATGCCATTGTATTGTTACAAAGGTACTATCCACTCCATCTAAATTCTGTACCAGGTGCTGCAATAGTCTAGGGTTTAAAAGCCCACAGCCCTTCAATGCCCTACCACAAAAATTAAGAAATCTGCATAAGATAAAATTAGATGTCTTCAAAAAGGAACTAGACATCCTTCTCTCCTCAAGACCGGATAAACCGATAGCCCGACATGAGGTGCAGACGAGGGCAGCGGAATCAAATTCTCTTGTACACCAAATGGTCCAACTGCTGGGACAAAGGCACATACTGGAGTGGTGATGTGAAACACTCCTCACTGAGGAAATCGGAAAGACCACGGTGGTGCTCCATCATGACCGTAGCCGCATAACTGAAACGAGTAAATATATAAATATGTGTGTGTGTGTGTGTGTGTGTGTGTATGTGTGTGTGTGTGTGTGTGTGTGTGTGTGTGTGTGTGTGTGTGTGTGTGTGTGTGTGTGAGTATAACAGCGGACTTAAGACCAGTTCAAATATAGTTTGTTATGGAAAAAAATTATCGCTTCATAGAAAACACTTACCCATGGTGCCGGGAAGTGGGACTGAATCCCAATCCACATAATAGGAAAGCAAGCTTCATAACCATACAGCCATGCTTGTGTCTATGTTAAAAATATTTATTAAGGATTGACAGAATCGTTACAACGCCGAACAAAATGCTTGTCGGCATTTAGTTATGACATTACATTTTGATTTCAAAACTGTCAAATTCAAATTTGACGTTTCATCACTCCGGAACCAATAAAATAAAGTACCTGTTAACTATTGGAATCGATTTAACCGTCTAGTACTTCTCACCATTATCAGGTGTTGCATCTATATTAGAAACATTCAGAATAGGGCGTTGCATTGGTAAAATCTGTAGAGCGCCAGAAATTCGTTGTGGTATTTGGTCTGCTCTGCATCCAAATCCACCGACGTCAACTTTACTTTTCATTCTCCTGAGCTCGATAAAATCTGGTCGATCCCAGTCAACTTCTGGAATAGATGTAATCCACTTATCCCACCCCACTTATAGTTGCTGGGTTCGTTCCAAAATCCGAAGCGATTATTATTTTTTTATACCACATTCGTCACAGTAAGATCAGTTAATTAGCTTCCAGTCCATTTATTAACTACAGCTGCTCTACTCCATGTCACTACTGACTGAGAAGCCCGTGAACAGAGGCTCTCTAGCGATGACCATTACGTCTTTCTCGCTTTCTAGAAAGTAGAAAGAAACAACAACAAAAAAAAAAAACGATGAATTAACAATATATGATGAAAACTATATTGTCAGTGAGAGATATCTACCGTCTAAAACCATCATCAGAGTGTAGCGAAACTAAATCAATAATATGAAACATTTTATTTTGTCAACCTGTCTACCTTCACAGCCATTTATTTCTACTACCTTAATAAAGGAGAGAATGAGGTAATAGAATAGCAAAAAGCATTAGCAACAACTAGTTAGCTATTTCAGTGTATAGCCATTTGTGGAGTAGGTAACTCTCTGATATAGCTTAATAGCTGTATTACTTAGTTGCAAGAGGGTTGAAAGCATTATTTTGTTTTGATTTATCCATAAAAATACAAGGTATGATCAATGACTTTTGAAGGATCTCAACGGACCCACTGCTGTGTGACGCAATGAATCTTTTAGAGAACATTGTAAATCACAGCATCTATCAGACTTATGTTTTCTGTAGGTGTTTTATCATCTATACGTCTATTACGGCTATTGATCTGCGTGTGTCTCTACATGCTTGTATTTATGCACTTATGTATATATGTACGTGCGTGCGTACGCATGCATGTAAGTATATATGTATGTATGTATGTATGTACGTACGTACGTATGTATGTATGTATGTATTTATGTATGTATGTATGAATATGTGTATGTATGTGTGAAAGTGTGTGTGTATATATATGCGTGTGTGTGTGTGTGTGTGTGTGTGTAAAGGTATGTATATATATGTATGTATGTATCTATCTGTCAATCTATCAACATATATAAGTATATATATATATATATACATATATATACATACACACACACACACACACCCACATATATATATATATATATATATATATATATATATACATACATATATATATATATATACATACATACATATATATATATATATATATATATATATAAATGTATGTATGGAGATATATTTATATTGTATACATGTATGCGTGTGTCAGTATATATATATATATATACATAAGTGTATACATATACGTGTGTATGTGTGTACACACGCACCATCTGATATATTATGCGTTTCATTGTTTGTATGTTTATTTCTCTCGGTATTATCACCGGAAAACATAAATGTAGCCCATCATAAGATGTTTGGAACAGTGTCCTCCTTACTATATCTATATGTGTATACATATATATGTGTGTGTACGTATGTATATACACATATATGCTTGTGTGTGTATGCACGCGCATCTGTGTGTGTGTGTGTGTGTGTGTGTGTGTGTGTGTTTTGCACGTCGACCGGATTTCTGGTTGGCAGGATTGAAACGTAGCTAATGGTAAAGTATTCTGCTTCTTTGTAGGTATACACGGCTTGCTTGCATGACGTTACTTCACATCCGGCTAATACACATTCACACAAAGAGATAATCACACACATTTAATATCTAAGTATGTAATATATGCATGTATGAAATGTATGCATGTGTGTGCATATAAAGTTATATATATATATTATTACGTATCGTACAAATATCTTTATCTGTATGGACTACTACATATATATATGTATGTATACGTCTTATATACATGCAATTATATATGTATACATCATATATATATATATATATATATATATATATATATATATATATATATATCTATATATATATATATACACATATATCTATATGCACAGACGTCTATATATATCTAACATAATAATTTATAGTTATCTATTAAGTCTATGCTTATCTATCTATCTATCTATTTATCTATCTATGCGTACATACATATATGTGTATACATATTTACATCCATTCATATCTAGTACAATCTATATATTTTTTCTCGTTAAGGTAAGTATCTGTATATATATAAATATATATATGTGTATACATAGATATATGTATGCATGTACGAATGTATGTATGTATATATATATATATATATATATATATATATATTCAAATGTGTTTTGACTTGTGTGTCTAGATGTCTAGATACACACACATTCATTCAAACATTCGTTGTGGTAATACAGACTAGATACTTACCACTTACTCACCGAAGTTTTAATACATTACATATTACTGAATTTTCACTTTGCCAAACAACTGTTCAATGAAGGAACTTATTCTATTGTCCCGCTTGTCATATGTTTGATTGCGAAAAGAGAAATATGCCAACTCAGTGATGTAATTTTTTGATAATAGACGTATAGAATAGAACAAGGAAGTACATATTCATTGCCGCAAAAGCAGACAAAATTAGTGATGTAATCGATACACACACATTTAAAGAAACGCAGATGCAGGCAGCAACATCATACTCCCTCATTCACCGAATGTTAGTCATCCGAAGATATTTAGTGGAAGTGTAGCAATGCAAACAGCGGTGTCCCAGCATGGCCACAGCTCTCGAGCTGGAACTACCAAAGAAAATAAATAAATAAATAAATAAATACATATATATATATATATATATATATATATATATATATATATATATATATTATGGTTCTGAAAGGGTAAACATTTGAAGTATTTCCAAAATAGCATTCGACCTGTGCCCAAGTCTATTTAAATTGGAGTCTCAAGAAAAATCGAAATTTTGTTGATGTGAAAAATGCAGGAATCACGCTTGTACATCCTATGTGTGAGTGTAGCGAAGAGTAAAATATATTCCAAATAAAAGGTAGAAGAAACAGTTTAGGACATCTTTAATGATTACGTACACTTTTTAGGTAGCCCTCTGTTTTTTTACGCTTTTCTATTTAAAAAGTTACACAATATTTGCCAGTGTAAGAGCGTATCTTTTGACGCAAGTCTCATGTAGGCCCACCCTAATGTGTAAAACCGCCATTATTATGGAACTTTTCCCATTGAACTTAAGCATTCAATAGTGTTAAAAACACAGTGGTACTGAAAGAATTGTAATTGGTCTTTTAAAAAGTGCTCAACTCTTTCTTTATCTTATTTGGATTACATACATACGCACACACATATATGTATAGGTTAAAGTAACTGTGAGTCAAGGGAAAACCACTTCTAGCCGCTTTCGATAAGGCAGTCACAAAACCACAACTGCCATTCACGCCGGAATTTTAGTGGCATCACCCTTTTCCTCCTCCTTTCTGCACGCCTTCTCCTATAACTTCTGTTTTACGTCAGCAGCCTGTGTTATTCTGCGTCCATTATCAGTTGCAGCCGATATTTAAAGCTGAGAGGGTTTAAACTCTGACTTTTTTCTCCTTTTCTTCTTTCTTTTCTCTGCCCCCTGACGAAGGATTGAATCCGAAACGTTGGATATTCTACTCCTCACCGACATCTCATTTTTTTCATAGCATATTTTGATTACCTCGATAACTGAAGAGATGCCGGTGCAGGTTTCCGCATCGACATCCGAAACTCGGAGTTTTATTATGGAAACCGAATAATTGTCACATATTATATTACACACACACACACACACACACACACACACACACACACACACACACACGTATACATATATATACATATATATATCAGTAGTGGGGGGAGCGTCATAGCCATGTGTTGAGAGGAATTCTTTGGGGTTTGGATAATTCACCTCTGGTAATATGGATGTTTCATTCATCATCCTTAACCGACCCTTAATCAGGGACCTTTTGAGCGGTATGGGCTACTCGACTTGAAGAAAATTCTACTGGGCTCCACCTGCAAGGTCATGCGCTGTTAATCTTGATATGAGATCAGCATGTCGCGCACATATGACGGGTAGTCATGATGGGTATACTGGGCTTTGTATATTTTACCCCAGTGTGACTTTGACGGCATGCTCTACTCTCTCAGCCAATATTAAAATAATAGTGATAATAATAATGATAATAATAATAATAATGGCACTACTAGGCGCCGCACACATACGCCCCTTCCCCCTATATACCACTTGCTTTCAATCCTCTTGCTGGGGCGCTTTAGTCTTCTCAGTTGTAATCTGTACCTCAAATTTATATGTACGTATATGTATATATATATATATATATATATATATATACATACACACATACACACATTCATATGTACGCACACTTGTGTGTGTGTGTGTGTGTGTGTGCATGTGTGTATTTATGTAACTGAAGGAAGAAACGAAACAAAAATCGAGAACTTAATCTTCCTCAGCTATATTGTAATAGGATGTGGTAGTTTCAGCATCTCCCTACAGAACTGCTTGCATCAGTGGTGTCAGGACCTATTGGATACGGTAGTTAGGCAACTGATGATAGAGACAACGCACACACAAACACAGACACAGATACACATACACACACACATTCAGACAAAAGCGAAATGAAAGAAGATGCAGTTGATTTCAGTGACTGCGATGGAGAAAATATAACAAGTGCAGAGTAAAGTTTTAGAATTAAAATAAAAAAAAGTGTAGGCCTACTTATTGAATAAAACAGCATTTTTAGAAAAATAAGAGCATTAGATAATTTCCATGAAAATAAAACGTGACAACGTAGCACAAGAACAGTATAAGCAGTACGAGAGATGATAAAATCTTGAAGGCAATCTGTAGGCAAATAATGGGAAGTAGAATTGCTCTGGCTACATAAGCTGAAAGGTGAAAAAAGTGATAAGTAAGAAGAATTGAGGGAGGATGCTGCAAGCTGAGAACAGGAAACAGAGTAGATATGCCAATAGAAAGGACAAAGACGAGCGGGACAAAGGGGCAGTGAGAGAGGGGCAGAGAGAGGGAGAGAGAGAAAGAGAGAGTGGGAGTAAAGATTTATGGTGAGTTATGTGCTATTTGTTTTATCAAAATAATATTAATTCGCCAAATCATTTGAGAAAATTCATCGACACGTCAGACAAAAAAATGTTTGTCTTCCTACCGCTTGACAACTGGTATTGTCTTGTTTTTATGTTCCCGTATGTTAGCAGTTCGGCAAATAGCCCGCTGCATTCAGTCCCGTACTTAAAAATAAGCGCTAAAGCTTTGAAGGCCCTGGTCAAGCATAGCCAAAATCCAATCAGTAAAACGAATAAAAAAATGTAGAAAGGTAGGTGAAAGTTTCGAAAATGGCTAGAGTGAATGGTACCGTTCTAAGTATAGAACTGTGAGTTAGAGAGCAAGAACTGGAGAGGGCACTTGCCCTTGGTGTCCATGGAGAACTTGGACAGAGGAGTTCCTCGATTATCCCTAGTGGTCCTCCTGTAGGGCTACATCACTATCATCATCCTTCTTTCCTTTTTGTTCTGTATTTTAATTTTATTCTATTTTATTTTAGCATTAGCTTGTTTTTTTTTAATCTAATTTCATTTTATTTTTACTATGGTATAATACGTTTCCCTTTATTGTTTTACTGTATACTGTGTATACTTTCTAAACATCGGTTATTCCAAAATGTAACTACGAGTGGATTGTTGGCGATGTTTTTCATCCGTCTTCCTTTTCTTTTGGACTTCCTTTTGTCTCCTGTTTTTGAAGAAGAGCTTTGCTCGAAACGTAAAACACACTTTCTTTCCTTCCCTGAGCGTCTTATTAATACCTTACATGTACCACGTCCTCGCATTGTTGTTTTTTTTTCTTGTTCTGTTTTTCTCCATTTTTTTGATTTATTGCATATGTATATATATATTTTTTCT
>NC_142946.1:35125663-35135663 GCF_046866305.1 Octopus bimaculoides
AAAATGCATTTTGACATTTCTTCCACCTTCCGAGTTCAAATACCACCGAGGCCGACTTTGCCTTTCATCTTTTCGGGTTCGATAAATTAAGTACCAGTGAAGTACTGGGCTCGATGTGACCGATTGTCCCCTTCACCACAAAAGTCCCGGCCTTGAACCTATAGTAAAAATTGATTACTATTATTACTGTTGCCTTTGCCCAGCTTCTAACGCTGGAGATGTACTACAGCGTCAGCTCTTGACTACCCGTGACACCTCTTATTTTTCGAGCACCTTTCGGAGTATTCGAGCGTTTCTAAGCAGTGCTGTTTTCTGCAAGTGCTCCACCCTTATTGCAGCCCCTATTTCTTCCATATACTTCTGGAGATTTTTGTTCATTGTTCCCAGGGCTCTGACAATTATTGGTACTACTGCTACCTTTTTCATCGACCACAACTGCTTAACTCCCCAAGATAACCTGTCATATCTATCGACTTTTCCTTCTTCCTTATCGCATACCTTGTTGTCAGCTGTGCATGCTATGTCTGTGATCCAGCATAGGTTGTTTTCTTTCTCAATTAAGACTATGTCTGGCTTCCTATTCTCAATCTCATGGTTGCACTGAGAATATTCCACTCAATCACTTCCACATAAGTGGCAAACAGGATATCGGCCTGTAATTGTCTACCGTATTGCCTTTTTTCGATGTTTTTCAAGCACAGCTCTGTCCTGACCATTGTAAACCATTCTGGTGTTACTTGGTCGGCATTTAACAAGGTTTTGAGTTGCGCAGCTATTCGTGCATGACATTCACCAAATCTTTTCCTCCAGTAGCCTTGAACTCCATTTGGTCCCGGGGCCTTCCAGTTGCTCATTTTCTGCTGATTTCCTTCAATTCCCTAACTGAAATGACTTGTTCTACCTGTTTTAGACAGACTACTGTTTGTTTCAGTTCTTGCAACCATTCAGCATACTTCTTGTGCTGCTTGTCTTTGCTCCAGATGTCACTCCAAAACCTTTGACTTTCAATGTTATCTGGTATCAACTTTTCATCTGTACATCCTCCATCTATTTCTTTATAGAATCTCTTCTGATTTACTCTGAATAACCTATTCTTGTGGTAACCCTTCATTCTTTTGGCGTATCCTACCATCTTTGCTTTCTTTGCAACGAAGCGCTGTTTCAGTTCCTCCACTATTAATTTCGGGCCCTTTCTTTCAATATTATACTTACTTTTCAGCGCCCTGTATTTTTGTTCGCTTTTAAGCTCCCCTTTCTCTTTTTGGTTTAACACAGAGATTTCGTTTGAGAGCATGTCTAACCCTGCCTGGATTCTTCTTTTCCACCATGGATCTTTTCTTTTGTCACTCCCATTATGTTTCTTTTGCTTGACATCGACGCCCACATTTTCTGCTCTAACAATACTTGCTGCCTTGATCAAATTATTTGTTTCTGTGATCTTGTTTGTTCTGATGTATGTCAGGATTTCATTGACATTTTTTCGTTTCTTGGTTCAATTTCCATCGATCAACCTTTTTTCAGGTTGCAAATAATGTCGCTATCGCTCTCCTGTAGTCTTACCTTTATTCTTGTCATTATTATTATTATTATTATTATTATTACCAAGGCGGCGAGCTAGCTGAATCGGCAGCACGCCGGGCAAAGTGCTTAGCGGCATTTCGTTGGTCTTCGCCTTTTTAATTCAAATTATGCCCAAGTCGACTTTGCTTTTCATCCTTTCGTGATCGATAAAATAATCAGTAGTTGAGTGGTGGGGGTCGATGTAATAGCCTTACCCCTCCCCACCCAAATTGCTGGCCTTGTGCCTGCTGCTTCTGCTGTTGTTGTTGTTGTTGTTACAGAAGCAAGTATGACTGTAAGGTTAAGTAACTCGCTTTTTAACCACGAAGTTTTGTATTCAGTTTCTCCGCTCGGCATCTAGGTAATGCCAAATATCTTGTGAGTGAATTTGGCATGCGGAAACTGTGTGGAAGCACATCGTATATATATGTATGAATACACACATACACATACTCACACATACATACATGCACACACATGCACTCGCACACACATATACACAACCACAGTGGGACTGATAAAAGATTTTTAAAAAAACACTCTTATTAAATGCAGATTGGATTGTATACAGTGCTAGAGGTTTCCATTGCACTATTTAGCTTCAGAAATCCAATGTACCCTTGGATGAGCTTTGGCCTGAGAGGGCCAAATAAGTTACACGTAATAATATATTGTGATGTATGGAATCTACGGCACACAGCTTGCTATAAAATCGCTAATCTGGTGCCGATCATAAAAAATGATTCATACCATATCTTTATTAAGGTAGCGAGCTGGCAGCGTCATCGGCACGCTGAGCGAAATGCTTAGCGGTATTTCATCCGTCTTCATGTTCTGAGTTAAAATTCCATCGAAGTCTACTTTGCCTTTCATCCCTTCGGAGTCGATAAATTAAGTACCACTTGCGTACTGGGGTCGATCTAATCGACTGGCCCTCTCCCCCAAAATTTCGGGCCTTGTGCTTAGGGGAGAAAAGAATATTATAAGGGTGACAGATTCCTGGCCCTGAGTACCATTTTGCCTTTCAACCCAACCACCGGATAAAGTACATGTCAGTTACTAAGTTCGGTGTTATTTGATCCCTCTCCTCAAAAATGCTGGGCTTGTGCTACAATTAGAAAGAATTATTATTATTATTATTATTATTATTATTATTATTATTATTATTATTATTATTATTATTAATACAAATAAAAAGGCAGCAACCTAGAAGAATCGTTACTGCGCCGGGGAAAATGCTTAGCGGCATTTCGTCCGTCTTCATGCTCTGAGTTCAAATTCTGCCGAGGTCGATTTTGCCTTACATCCTTTTGGGCTCGATAAAATAAGTACCAGTTGAGCTTTGGGGGTTGATGTAATCGACTTACTTCTTCCTCAAAAAGCGCTGGGTATGTACCAAAATTTGAAATGAATATTAATGTTTAGCTTAGTGGTTCTCAACTGGGATCCCTACAACATTTGGGCGAGGTACACGCAACAAAATAGTAAATTGGGTATCCACAGTAGTATTTTAAGGGCTCCAAAAAGAATTTGTCTTTAGATGTATGTATTGGAATGTAGTGCAAGAAACAACTAACTTTCTTTCTTAATCATTTTATAGAGTTCAATCCACACAAGTTAATGAATGGATAAGAAAATAGGAACTTTGAAAGAAGTTTCTGTAAAGCTATCTTTTTTTTTTACATCGAATGGCTAAGGGGTCTACCAGAATAAAATAGTAAACAAAAGGGTCCTTAGAGAAAAAAAAATGGTTGAAAATCCCTGGAGCTGAACCACTGAATTATGAATAATAGCTGTGAGTGGACAAAACAGATTTCGTTCAGTGAACAACATGGTTATGGATGGACCACTTTCGATGCAGGACGGTGGACAAAATATCTTGGGATAGTGTTTCATGGCGTAACTTCATTATATATTGTGTCTGAATCCAATTGATGAAGGAATTTACATTTCATGTGACTTGGTTCAATAAAATAAGAATAATTTAAGTGCAAAAGGTTGAGTAAATACACTAAACGCTTCTCCGAAGGATATGTTTCCACGCCTTGCTTTTTGTAATCATTATTATTATATAGCAGCAAAAACAATGACAATATTATTGTTACTACTACTACTACTACTACTACTACTACTACTACTACTACTACTACTACTACTACTACTACTACTAATAATAATAATAATAATAATAATAATGATAATAATAATAATAATAACAACAATAATTGTAGTAACAACAACAACAAAACAATAATAATAATACATAAACTTATATCGGTTAGTAATTATGGTTGTTGTTGTTGTTGTTGTGGTGGTGGTGGTGGTGGTGGTGGTGGTGGTGGTGGTAATGATGGCTTTTGCGATGATGTAGCTATGTACACTGGTTTCCTTGGTACGCTGATCAGTTGATTGCAGTATGATATATGTGAGTGTGTATACATGCATATATACATGTTGTGTGCGTGAGGGTGTGTTTATGAGTGAGATTGTGCGTGTTTGTGTGTGTGTGTGTGTGTGTGACACCATTTTTTTATTTCTCGGTTGGGTACGGTTCCGTTAGTGCTGTAAATCTCTTGGGTGAAGACATGAACGCCAAACCTCTCAGACTATATAATACTTTGGATTGTGGGGGTGTGGTGTTTATATTGCTTTGGCTTAAAATTAAATTAGGTCATCATCATCATCATCATCATCATCATCATCATCATCATTATCGGCAGCAGCAGCAGCAGCAAATGCGTCACCATTGTCATCATCATTACAACCATCATCATCATCATCATCATCAATATCATTATTGTCACCAGCATCACCGTCGTTGACAAAACGACTACCACCACCGCAATCCACTTCGTTTTCCACTTTTTCCGCATCATCATCATCATCATCATCAACACTGATTATGTTGGGACTAATTGCACTACATCAGTCAAGCACGTGAATCTCCTGGTAAAACTGTCCGCCTATTCGTGTGTGCTCACGTTGCTATAATTCTTATCATAAAAAGGGGCTTGCGATTGGATAAGTTATAGTTACACCATCGACTGGGTTGACTTTGAGATTAAGTGTGCTGCCAAGCGAATCAGGGTTCTCTTCAAGTCTGGGCAACATTTACATTAGCATTTTATACTAGAATAGTGGAATGATTGTGTACTAATATACGTGGAAGAGGAAGCTCTGAAAGCCTCGAAGAAAACCAATTCTAGTCGTTTTGTAGGTGCAGTCGAAAGGCTTTTAGGACAGATCTTTGTCTCTTTAACCAACCTCACATTGCCTTCTCCACGTGTCACATGAAGCGGAAGATGGAGGAAGCTGATGTTCGCGATCGTAAAATAATACACACACACGCACACACGCACGTACGCAACAATATCCAACAGAAACTACTAGGTATCGCAAACAAGCTATGTAGAATATTTCCCATAAACTAGAAATATACCCATGATAATCATAGCAGCGTTCGGGTTTGCAGCGAAAGTATGCAATAGGAATAAGTCTACTGAAATTGCACATCTGAAAGGGAAGTACAATATTTGCGTCCGTTATTTCATCTTGCACTAGTTACTTTTGAGGTAGTTTATAAAAGAAGCCAATTTAAAACACTGCACAACTCGGCAATCATCTGCTCTTCGTGGACGACCTAAAACTGCACACTGTGAATTGAATTCAACTTGAGCAACTCCTGAGAATTGCCAATCAATTTAGCATGGACATCATGATGACCTCCTTGAAGAAGAAATGCAATAAGCTGATAATGAAAGAAAAGAAAATTACACCAGTGAAAGAAGATGATTTGGAACGCTTGAGACTGAATACTAATACAGGAGTGGGGGAAATGCTTCTGTAACTAAACGGAAACAGATTAGAGTAAAACTGTGTGTATGAGAACTGTGTGAACAGGAATTTAAAAAAATACTTCGAGTGTAACGAACATTTCCCTTTCATATATATATATATATATATATATATATATATATATATATATATATATATGTATATTAAAAGGGGGTGAGAAAATGGAGGAGAATATGCGGTACCCATCGACTTGCAGACAATGTATTCCGTTGATTAATATGTTTATATTTGAAATCGTAATTGTTAATATGACATGGTATGTCATAAGTGTCTATATATTGTGGTTTTTTTTTTGTCAATTTAGTTATAACATAAACAGATTAATCAACGGAATACATTGTCATCAAGTCGATGGGTACCGCATATTCTCCTCCATTTTCTCATTGCTACATATATATATATGTGTGTGTTTGTGTGTGTGTGTGTGTGTGTGTGTGTGTGTGTGTGTGTGTGTGTGTGTGTGTGTGTGTGTTAGCGACAGAGGTAGTATTAACACTGAGAGATAATATTTATCCCCACTGAAACGTAGATGTTCTGTTAGAACAAACTTTGCTGTGGTAGATAGCATGAGAGAAACTCTCATACTGACATTTGGTGCAAAATGCACTCTTGTTTCGATTGCTAACGGAGAGATAAGTCTCTGCCACCTTCAGCGCCGAAATCACCAGATCTTCATTCCTCTTGTCAAGGATGACGCTCAACCGCTAGAAATAGCAGCCATCTATCATCCAGACAGCAATATATAGAATAACAAAGTTAGAACAGGCGCCGGTGTCGCAATTAGCCAGTGAGCTCATTAAAAAACATTTACTAGCAACAGAGGCAGTATTAATACTGTGACGTAATATCTATCCCCAATTAAACCTGGATGTTCTGTTAGAACAAACTATACTGCGATAGTTACCATGAAGTGGTCGACAATATGAAAGTTTCTCTCGTGGTAATTACCGTAGTAGAGTTTGTTTTAACAGACCGTCCACGTTGAAATGCAGATAAATATTACATTTCATTTTAAATCAGCTTCATAGCAAGAAATCTTTGGTATTAAAGCGTTCGGAGTATCGGCTATAGCATATAGATCTGTATAGTTGGAATGAGGCAAAACAAATCGCGATTCCATTTACAATAATACGGGATATCTGTTATTATAATATGTCATAAGAGAAAATAAGTCTGACACCCAATAGGTCTGTACATCACTAGAAAACAAAGTAGTAGGGCTATTATTGAACATTCGGCAGTAATATAAGAAAGTAATAATTAACGTCTATCCCTGCAACTCATAGGAGATGGAAAAGTACTTGGCTTTACTGACCATGTTTGCGAAATAGGCGGTTGAACGATTAAGAAAATCAATTAGACTCCAAACAACTGAAGTATAAACCTAAGATTGGTGAAGAACGAACATACTAACGTTACATGATTCCGTATGCTGTAAAAAAACATAAAGGCATGCTTTCATGGAGCTAATTCGTCCACGGACTACCTGCATTGAATATACATGTATGCATATTGGTGCTTTTCAGTCAGCCACTTTTTCAGATTTAAGATCTACACACACATCCGCGCGCGTCTGGATGTGTGTGTATCTATCTATCTTTCTATCTATTTATATATATATATACACATACATATATACATGCATACACACGCATACACACGCATTCACAAACACGCCCGCGCGCCCGCGTACACATACACGCACACTTTAATGTTCGTACATATATGTGCATACATTTAAAAGGACAATAAGAGTATTAAAGAATTGTGGGAGGATGGCTAGAGGAGAACGATGGAAAGAGAGATAAATAGATAGGGAGTAAGAGAGATAGAATGAGAGAGAGAAATAGAGAGAGAGAGAGAGAGAGAGAGAGAGAGAGAGAGAACTTAATAAGCATCTATACACATACAGAGAGCCAGTATTCTATAAATGGTAAACTCTACACAAATAGAAATAATTTTCATTTAGCTTAGCTCACATTCTTGGCTGATCAAGCCCACTTCATCGGAAATAAGTTTCTAGTTGTCTTAAAATTTCTTAAGAATCTTATTGCTAACATTCTTAGACCCCTAGCTCGCTAGCTAGCCATCTGTATATTAATTCAATCTTTTTTCTTAATATGAGAGAACTGCCTTATATTTCTTTTCCTAGCTTACTTCATTTCCTTTTTTTCATATGTCTCTCCGCTATTATGAATGTTTTCTTCTCTCGTCGGTATCCTATCTACATTTCATTTAATTCTCCCACCCTTCGTCTACTTTCACTTTCGGATTCCAAGTTTCTCTTTCGCTTTTCTTGAAAATTAATCTCCATTATTGCGCCAATTTCTTTCTCCTTCTTGCTTTTCCTATTTTTTAAAAATCTATCTTTCTGTTTGTATCTATATATAGATCCACATTCTCACTCTCTAGCTCTTTACATAGTTTATCTACCAACTACGTGCCTCTCTGTATATTTCTCTGTCTATCCATTTATTTACTCTATTCTTAAATATTCAGATTTGTTTCTTTATATTTCATATTAGTGTATCTATCTATCTCTCTCTCTCTCTCTCTCTCACTCTCTTTCTTTGTCTCTTTTATCTCTCTCTCTCTCTCTCTCTCTCTCTCTCCCTCTTTGTATATATATATATATATATATATATATATGGACAAAGAGACAGCTAGGTATAAAGACACATACACACGCACACACAGATGGATAGACAGATAGACAGACAGATAGATAGATAATTTCCTCCGATTATAAATTATAGAATATTTGTTCATGTTTTATGCTCATTTTATTCTGTATGTATGAATGTATGTACGTGCGTATGAATGTATGTATATATATATATATACATACATATCTATGTGTATGTCTGTGTCTGTGTGTATATATACACACACACACACACACACATATATATATATATATATCCCTCTTTCTCTGCCTCTCTGTCTCTCTCTTTTTTTTTCTCTCTCTCTCTCTTTCTCTCTCTCCCTCTCTCTCTTTCTCTCTCTTTCTCTCTCTCTCACTCACTCTCTCCCTATATATATATATATATATATATATATATATATATATATATATATATATATATATATATATATATATATATATATATATATATATATTACATACATACATGCCTACAAGTCTGTCTGTGTGTCTGTGTGTCTGTGTGTCCGTGTGACTCTCATCCCTTCACTCACACTACCATTGACTTTTGCACTCTTTCAATAATAACTCTCTCACATAAATATCTCAGTTATAAAACTTATTCCACAATCATGAAAGTCTGCTTCAGTTCTAATACAGGTGACATTGAACGGACATATACTGCCACAGATATGGCTCAACCTGACTCTCACAAAGGGAATTACGTTGGTGTCAAACTGAGCTGAAGCCTATCAGTTTGTCTGAGCATGAAATTGATCGTGCCATGTGAAGTTTTGTTGAACTTCAGATTAAGGCTGTGTTTGCCACTTACCCTAAGATACAATGGATTTATAGTTATCATGATCCAATATCTGGTACACACCATCATACACATTCTCGCAATAACATTTAGCACTCTAAAGGCAGCGAGCTGGCAGAAACGTTAACACGCTGGGCGAAATGGTTACCGGTATTTCGTCTGTCTTTACGTTCTGAGTTCAAATTCCACCGAGGTCGACTTTGCCTTTCATCCATTCAGGGTCGATAAATTAAGTACCAGTTGCGTACTGAGGTCGATCTAATTAACTGGTCCCCTCCTCCAAAATTTCGGGCCTTGAGCCTAGAGTAGAAAAGAATATTTAGCACTTTAAATCTATCTATCTATCTATCTGTCTGTCTGTCCGACTGTCTGTCTGTTTATTTGTCTATCAATCTATCTTCAATTTTTTATTTCACACTTTCCGTATATGTTTGTGTATGTGTGTGTGTGAACCTTTGCTTATATGTGTATGTGAGTGAGTGTGTTTGCGCGCGCGTGTGTGTATGCACGTGTGTGTGTGTGTGTGTGTGCGCGCGCGTGTGCGCGCACATTCATGTAAAATTGAGGAAGATGTTAATATCAATATGAAGTGTAGCCACTCATGGAATCGTGAAAATCACATCACGCCACATCTTATCATTTCGCAGTCAAAAATCAGAAGAGAGCTACAAAATATCTAATCAGCAAACGGGATAGTAAAGCCCATAAGCTCCCACGATGCGACCGGAAACGTCGCTTATGTGATTCTTCTGTAGAGAACATAACGGATGGAATCACCAGCTACCTAGAAATTTCACTATAGAACTACCTCTCACTGCGACAAGCTGTTGTTGCTAAAACAACATACAATAATATCCGCAGAAAAAATTGCCCTGGAATAAGTATTAACAGCATCTCAGCAATGGAATTCATGCTCACACATCGCAACAAGACATATTTGGTAGAACATTCCGGTCGTAACTGTTACGAAATACAAGCATAATAGCTCCCACATAGTTATTTGAAACTGGAAAAAAGCAATCACGTATAAATGTAGATTTTAGCTGCCTTGCAGATATGATTGTTTTCAAAATTCAGCGAGAATGTGAATATTATTGGTCCCTTGCTTCGGAACATGCAAT
>NC_142946.1:35140663-35143163 GCF_046866305.1 Octopus bimaculoides
TCTATCTATCTATCAATCTATGTTTCTATGTACGTATGTATGTATCTATCTATCTACTATCTATCTATCTATCTAACTATCTGTCTGTCTGTCTGTCTGTCTATCTACACACACGTATATATATGTATATATATATATATATATATATATATATATATATATATATATATATATATATATATATATATATATATATATATATATATATATATATATATATATATATAAATGGATAGATATATGTGTGTATACACCACGCATATACATATATTGAGATTTCCATGCACGTATTCATAGACGTGAAGACAAATAGAGAGTGATAGATGTATATACATTAATATGTGTATATATACATATCTATCAATATATAATATATTTGTAAATATCATATATAACATGTATTTTATATGCATACATACATATATATATATATATATATATATATATATATATATATATATATATATATATATATATATATATAATTATTTAAAATTATAATACAGGGTATCAAGAGATACCACCACGCTGAAAATATAGCAGTCAAATCCTGTGGAGTCAGGATTTGACTGCTATTTTTTCAGCGTGGTGGTATCTCTTGATACCCTGTATTATAATTTTAAATAATTATTACCTTTGATGGTTTTTATTCCCATGCTGACCACTTGATATGATCAATATTTTAAATACCGATCTTATCCTTATTTATATATATATATATATATATATATATATATATATATATATATATATATATATATATATATATATATATATGTGTGTATATATATGTAATACAAATGTAATATATAATTTATATATATATATATATACATATGTCTATAAATGTTTATCTAAGTATGCATGTATGTATGTATGTATGTATGTATGTATGTATGTATGTGTGTGTGTATGTATGTATGTATGTATGTATGTGCTTGTGAGTACGTGTTTGTGTGTGTATGTTGATATATCAAATCCTCCCGAAGTGTAAGTACTCAGTAGGACCAATACCGTAAGTTTAAGGCTAAAGAAACAAGACCCCCGCTCTGTCTGAATACAACACGTGCGGAAAATACACAGACTCCACATTAAATAGTCTACGTTTACCATTAATTATTATTACGATTAGCATTATTATTACTGTTGTTGTTGTTGTTGTTGTTGTTGTTATTATTATTATTATTATTATTATTATTATTATTATTATTATTATTATTATTATTTTATTAGTGCATTTAAAAGTAGAAAACGACTAAGAGTAAAAGAAACACAAAGTAAATAGTCACTAGAAAATGAAAGAAAATAAGCCTGTTATTATTAAGTAATGTAATAAATGAATTAGTTAAACAGAGTTAAGTATAAAGGAGATAGATAGATAGATAGATAGATAGATGGAGAGAGGGAGGGAGAGAGAGAAAGAGGGAGAGAGAGAGAAAGATAGACAGAGAGATGGTACGTTTTGTTTGTTAATATCTAGTTGTCGCCTCAGCAATTATCGCATTCACATATTACTAAATGTAATTACAGGTATCAATGTTCAGGAATGTTGAGTAGCAGATTACGGAATCGACGTTTTTTAATTCTTCTAACTACAGCGTGAACGTATAAATGTACTGTTGTGGAAATGGATGTCACTGGTTGTATCATGTATCTGCTTGGTAAGAATTTTACCTTCCAATCACACCATACCACACCACGCCACATTGTCCCGGGTTCAGTCCTACCTCGGTCAAAGTATCTTTTACTACAGCTCCGGGCTTACAAAGCCTTATGAGTGAATTTGTCAGCTGGAAACTAAAAGAAACCCGTGTTGTTCTAACTCCAGTGCTTGACAATCGGTGTTGGTTTGTTTATGTGTTTAACTAAGTAGCTCGGCAAAGAGGCATATAAAATATTTATCAGGCTTTAAGAATATAAGTAGTGAAGTAGAGTCGTTCGACTAAAAGCCTGTAGGTGTCCTCAGCATGGCCACTGTCGAATGACTGAAGCAAGTAAATACATAAACAAACCAACACCGGTTGTCGTGAAATTCGAATTTTCTCATTGTTAGATAAAATTTCATCGAACTATTTCCCTGTCATTTGTGACATTATACACTCCGTATCATTTTCTCTTGTAGAATACTATATATTCTCTGTTTTGTAGAATGATACTTTAAGGAGCTTGTTTTTTATGAGTACTACCGGATTACTTGAATCTATATATTGTGACTTAAATTTATACATAAATTTATATCTTAACTATCATAACACCATCAATGAACTATTGTGTATCGAAGTGGCACGAACAAGGATGTGGTGAACGTGTTTATTTTTGTATATACGTAGCAATGACGGTTTCTACGGAACGCATGCGTTAAGAAAAACAAACACTTTTGAATTTGTAGTAGGTTAGCCTACGCGTTCTTAAATAACTTCCTTTTGAAAATCTCTCTGAAGATATACCCAATTCACTGATTCCGAATATGGAATTTTATTTCTGAAATTAAACAGCTGTG
>NC_142946.1:35145663-35160663 GCF_046866305.1 Octopus bimaculoides
CGAGGATTGAAAACTCCGAATGACCCGTCCTTGTTTCCTTTGCATCGTCTGTCTGGATGTTTTATGCCTATTTTGTATTTTTTATTATATAATATATACATGTGTGTGTGTGTGTGTGTGTTTGTGTGTGCGCGCGTGTGTGTGCATAAAGACACACATTATCTATCTATCTATCTATCTATCTATCTATCTATCTATCTATCTATCTATATCTATCTATCTATCTATCTATCTATCTATCTATCTATCTATATATATATATATATATATATATATATATATATATATATATATATATATATATATATATATATACATATATATATATATATATATATATATATATTTATTTATATTTATACATATATACACAGAGAGAGAGAGAGAGGCAATTATGTAGAGAGATGAATTAAATATTGTAGCTTGTGTTTGATATATAAAATATGTGTTTATATCTATCTATCTATCTATCTATCTATCTATCTATCTATCTATATATATATATATATATATATATATATATATATCCAAAACGAGGGAAGGCAAATGCTGAAGAACTTCAGTCGACAAATATTTAAGTATAAATATATAGTTATCTATATCATTAGATCAAACGTACGTAGAGTTCAAAAGACAGAGAAATTTAAATGGGAAAATAACTTGACCATTCCTCATCCTCCATTACTGCCCGTATATTTTGGTGAATTACATCTATCAACATTATAATGGATTCCGGAGCTCCCAGAACCAGCTGCTGGACTTTTAAAACCCTACCTCTTCCCCTTTAATTTTCTTTGTCTTTTGTACTCTAAGTTTGGTCTATTGATATAAATAACTATATATTTATATATTCAAATATTCATCTCTGAAGGTCTTTAGTATGTGCTTTCTATCGTTTTGCACGTATACGTACATACATATTTTGTATATGAAACCCAAGTTGTTGTATTTAATTTCTTTGTCCGCATAATTGCCTTCATATCTTATTTCTTATTGCCTTCATATCTTGCAGCCACTCTTTACCCCGCAGATTTGATCCTTCGTAAACACATCGCAGTCAGAGTTCGAATCATTTTAGTGCCACAAAGACCTATGTATGTATATTTTCATTTATTCACCATGAAGCAATAATGTTGAGAGATCAGGAGGTAAAGAGTATAGCGTCATGGCTGCTACAATTTTCGTATATATATATATATAAGCAATGTTAAATCTCTGAACGAGGTGTTAACAGTAACTGCACGATAAAGTGAAGTATATTTGCCATTTAAATGTGGCTGACCCCTAAGGGTGGATGTTACTGTTGCTTTTAGCCCCAGGAGAACATCTCCTCCAGCTGGCTTATCGACACATATCTGTGTCCTGTCTATTTTTGCCAAGGGAAGTTATCCTTCCCATCTTGATCTGCGATACGTACGGACCCGAGTTTCAGAGTTATTTCCCTTCTTCAGCGTACGATAATCGCCGACCTTTGATGAGAATGACAATCCCTTGGCAATATATAAGTCTTTTTCCAGTGAAGTTATTCACTGATATCGAAAAAGTGAAAACAAGCTATGTTAAATCTCTGAACGAGGTGTTAACAGTAACTGCACGATAAAGTGAAGTATATTTGCCATTTAAATGTGGCTGACCCCTAAGGGTGGATGTTACTGTTGCTTTTAGCCCCAGGAGAACATCTCTTCCAGCTGGCTTATCGACACATATCTGTGTCCTGTCTATTTTTGCCAAGGGAAGTTATCCTTCCCATCTTGATCTGCGATATATATATACTTGACAGCTGCTCATTTTGCGCCATTATTATACTTTGACAATCTTTATTTTTCGTTAGAAAGCTGACACATCTCTTTCGTTATTCTAACTCATTTTGCGCTTTATAGAGTATTTATAAATCGTGTTTTGTTATTTTCGTTTCGAGATGGATAAGTCGGAAATTCGTATGGTTTTGAAATATGAGTTCTTTCTTGGAAATACATCACAGTCAGCTCGGAATATTAATGGAGTATTTCATTCTAATATTATTACGCAGCAGACAGTATCAAATTGGTTTGCAAAATTTTGTTCTGGTAACTTGACCTCACGTGGTCGACCAGAAACAAAAGTGGATAATGACAAACTTAAAGCTACCGTCGAGTCAGATCCATCTCAAAGTGCCCGTGAATTATCGTTGAATATTGACTCACCTAGTTCAAATCGGTAAAGTGAAAAAGTTGAATAAGTGGGTTCCACATGTATTCAATGAAAATCAGAAACAACAACGTTTGGAAGCCTGCAATATGTTACTTTCTCGTCACAAAAATGAATCATTTTTAATCGAGTTGTAATATGTAATGAGAAATGGATCCAATGCAACAGCCGTAAACGTGCAGCACAATGGTTGGACAAAGACACACACACACTTTTATCCTTTGTCTTTTATCTCTTACTGCTTTCTGCCAGAGGTTGGCGTCATGCTGAAGCACCATCTTTCAACGTGTTTGGTTTCTTTTCTCCACAATTTCTAGGCAAGTAGCGAGTTGGATAGAACTGCTCTTGTTTGTGCCTCCACCAGCGATACAGGTTAGTCTGCAATCCCAGATATATATTTTTCAGACACTCTTTCATGCTGATGTGTTTACGTCCCTGTAACTTTGCGGTTCGGTAAAAGACCGATTGAATAAGTACTAAGCTTGCAAAGAATAAGTCGTGGGGTCGCTTTGTTTGACTAAGGCGGTGTTCCAGCATGGCTGCAGTCAAACGACTAAAACAAGCAGAAAAATAAAAGAATGAAAGAATGTATATAGACAGACAGGCAGATGAATAGATAAATAGATAGATAGATAGATAGATAAATTGATAGATAGATAGATAGATAGATAGATAGTAAGATAGATAGATAGATAGATAGATAAGGAGAGAGTGATATTGAGATACAGAAATAGATATATTGATATACAAAACTTTCATACATATGTGCATGGATACATAAATGCGCACGCACGCACACACACACACACTCACACGCGCGCGCGCACACACACACACATGCTCACATATATGCGACATTTGTATATGTATGTATGTATGCATGTATATGTGAAAATCAGGTTCTACCTGCTACTAAAGGCACGTAACACACTAAATTTTGTCTCATGATCGGCTGGTCGGTGCCTAAAATGTTTAGCTCCACCCAATGTATTGTGCGTAGGAGGGTATATGGGCACCCAGTGGGATTAGAAACAAAGCGAGAGAGCGGAAAAAGCCCCTCACAGAGAAGCAAACGGTGCACCGTACCTGGAGAGGAGCTAATCACCATCAGATTATTTACCTATTGAAAAGCAGCATGATCTCACAGCGAAAGCAAATCGTGGCTCTTGCGGCGCGCATACGGGTTCCTTAGACTGCAGACTTAGTTTGATGGATCTTTATGAATGTGTGTGCGTATACGTGTCTACGTATGTATGTATGTATGTATGTATGTATGTATGTATGTACGTATATATATATATATATATATATATATATATATATATATATATATATATATATATATATATATATATATAAATATATATATAAAGAAAGAATAAGATAAAGAGACCAATGGCAAAGTTAGAACTATATTTTATGTATAAAGTCTTATATAACCTTTATATATATATATATATATATATATATATCTACCAGAGTAAGCACATAAATGCAAAACAAGGCGGAAAAATTAGTATTCGAATACCAGCAGTAGAGTAATATGTTATATTAAAAAGCAGCAAAAATATCACAAAAACTGTTACTCAAAGTTTCACATTCCCGTTCGTCGGACAGTTTTGTTTAGAATCCTAAACAAAAATGTCCGACGAACGGAAACGTGAAAATCTGAGTAACAGTTTTTGTGATATTTTTGATGCTTTTTAATAAAATGTATATATATATATATATATATATATATATATATATATATATATATATATGTGCGTGTGTGTGTGCGTGTGTATGTGTGTGTGTGTCTGTGTGTGTGTGAGTGTGTATGTAAATATATAAACACATATATACATATGCATATATGTTATATACATATATACATGCATGCATAAGGTAAAAAATATAAGGTAAAAGTTTTTATTTTTTCTTCCCTTTGAAATGTTTTACTTTGTGTTTCTCGGTCGTTTTTTACTGTCTTCTAGCGTGTAGAAGTTACCTGTTATGGGTAATGTCTCTTATACTTTATATACACACACACATATATATATGTACACACATATATATATAGATATGGACATATAGAGGCACATATGTACATACATATATTTGTATGCTTATATATATATGCTTTTATATATATAAATGCATCTGTGTGTATATACATACACACACACACACACACACATATATATATATATATATATATATATATATGTGTGTGTGTGTGTGTGTGTGTGTGTGTGCGTGTGTGTGTGTGAATGTACGGGTGTGTGTGTGTGTGTGCGTGTGTGTACATGCATACATATTGTAGATTTATATTTAGGCAGGCTTATTGAGTGTATGTTTATGTTCATTCATCAAGAAACGATAAAGTAGAGAACTTAATCGGTAAAAATAAAGGATGGTTTATTTATTATATTATTATATTTGGGGATGGTCATATTTTTACCAATTCACCACACGCACTATATATTTTATCTTCACTTCAGGTTTATCATCATCATTATTTTTACTATTTTATTGTTTTTGAACACCTTCTAACACCTGAGATGTACTACGGTGTCAGCTGTTCACTACCAGTGAACTAAGGTAACAGCCCTTATTTTTCGAGCACAATCGGGAGTATTTGAACAGTTCCACCCTTATTGCAATCCCTATTTGTTCCATGTACTTCTCAAGATTTTTTCTCACTGTTCCCAGGGCTCCAACAATTATTAGTACTACTACCACCTTTTTCAGCCACCACAACTTCTTAACCTCTCTAGCTAACCCGTTATATCTATCGACTTTTCTTTCTTCCTTATCGAATACCTTGTTGTCAGCTGGGCATGCTATATCTATGATCCAGCATAGTTTGCTTTCTTTCTCAATTAACACTATGTCTGGTTTCCTATTCTCTATCTCATGGTCGCATTGAATCATAAAATCCCATAGGATCTTTGCATTATCATTTTCGTAACACTTTTTTGCTCTGTCAAGTCCATACTTGTTGCAAAGTGTCCAATGGACAATCCTTGCTATATTGTCATGACGGCTCTTATATTCTTTCTCGGCTAGTGATATACATTGACTGGTAATATGCCATACGGGTTCACAAATTCTGTACTTATTACCTTTTGATCAGTTGCCTATTCTGTATTTGTTGTAATTGGTTCTTAATGCTTTCTCTTGGGCAACACAGATTAGACCATCCGTTCCGGTTTTAAATCACCTTTATTCATCCATAACCATCTTTTTTCTCAGTTCGGTTGTTCAACATTCCGATGAAATTGTCCATGCTTTCTTCTTTTTTATCCTCCTATTTTCAGTTTCATTCATTCTCAAGTGCTTGTACAGTGCTTTGTCTTTGCAATCTTCCATCCTGCACAAGCCTGACCTTCTTATAACAGCGGTTCTGTGGTATTTTTTACATACCCTGTGTTAGCATCCAATCAGTCTTCTTCACCATCTTTTTCTTGGTACATACAGACTGTCTGTATCACTTTTTGGGTGAAGTGTCCCATATCTAGTAAGCAACTTACTAGTGTGCAGTCTCATACAAGGACGATGTTACTATATATATAAGTGTCAGCTATGCGCATGCAAGGGGTTTCAAGTTGAGTGCGGGTTGCACAACACCACAATAACTCCTACTAGCAATACCAAGAAGACCAGCTATAAGCAAAATGCAAGATATCCAGCTTAGTAGAACAACGGCTCTGATATATGAGTTAACCTTCTCTTAGAGAGGTTCCTTAACAAGCAGACTTACTGCGCGTTCAGACTACAACCGAGCTCATATGCTAGGTAATCTATATCTGGGATCCTGTCAGGGTGAAGATAGACCTGGGAACACTAGTGGCTAAGATGTGGTTCTACATTCGTCAAAAACCTGGAATTTTCGAACCAGAGCCCTGTTAGTAGATGCGGTTTAAAGACAGACGCAGAACACACACACACACACACACACACACACACACACACACACACACACACACACACACAGACACACACACAGACACACACACACACACACACACACACACAAACACACACACACAACACACACACACACACTCACACAATACACACACAGAGAGACACTCACATACATACACACACTAACACAGACACTCACACACAAACACACTCACACTCACACACACACACACATACTTATTTGTTATGGGTAAATTTTGATTGCAGATACGTAGCATCTGTGCTCCAGTTAACAAACGCAAAGAAACGCATATGGATGTATGTGCTCTTTTGTACGCGACAGTGAATACATAAGAATAAATATTTATATATTCAGATACTTAATCTATATACACACTCATATAAATACATACATTCATGCACACACACACACACACACGCACACACATACACACACACACACACACACACACACACACTCACACATACACATATATACGCACACATAACCTATTTGTGTATTCAGATATATCGAATGTTTATTAATTGCATAAATATATGCATTCATGCAAACATATATGAGGGCGCGTATATATATATATATATATATATATATATATATATATATATATATTACAATAAGTAGTCAGTTTGAAAGAGATACTAATTATGCTTTATTTCACGCGAACGGTATAATTTATGAAATCAATAATCAATAATCCAGCTGTGACAGTTTTCATTTGAACTATCCATGAGTACAGTGTCCAAAGAGACGTGTTTATGATTTTAGAGAATTAGTTCGCCATTATAGTAAAACGTGCAACCGCTTAAAAGCGGTCACCTATATATTCTTTCGTTTTCTTCTTAAAGTATTTTCTTTCACTTGACTCAGTCAATGGACTGCAGCTCTGATAAGTCACAATATTGAATTATTTAGACGAAAAATTCATCCTAATACAGATTAAGTCTCGTAGTTTGAGAAACGCTACGTTATGTGGACGTAAACAAGCACCAGTTGTAAGTATGTATGTATGTATGTATGCATGTATGCATGTATGTATGTATGTATGTATGTATGCATGTATGTATGTATGTATGTATGTATGGATGGATGGATGGATGTGCTAATAATTTTGATGAATTAAGTATTATAACATCGATGTGATACTGCATACCTACTTTTGAAAATTCCTGTATATACATATATAAATGTATACATACAAGCATACACACACACGCACACACACACACACACACACACACACACACACACACACACACACACACACACACACACACACACACACATATATATATATATATATATATATATATATATATATATATATATATATATATATATATACATATATATATATATCAGGTTGGTGCAAAAGTAATATCCGATTTAAAGATCTAAGGTAAAAATGAATAAGCCAATGTCTATGGAAATATTTATTCTTTAATATACTCTCCATTGCTTTCAATCATCTTATTCCATCTTTCAACAACCGTATAAATGCCTCGCTTGTAAAATTTTGTAGGTTTGGAATCAAAATATGAATCCAACTCATTTTCAATCTCATCTCTTGTTGTTAACCTAAGTCCATCAAAATGGTTCTGTAGTCCTCGGAACAAATGGTAATCAGAAGTAGCAATGTCAGGAGAATATGAAGGATGAGGCAGTATTTCCCAATCAAGTTCTTCCAAAAGAATTTTGGTCAGTTGAGCTGTTCATAATAGATTACTCCTTTAATATCCCACCATACACTCAACATGATCTTCTTTGGATGAAGTCCTCCCGCTTGTTGAACTTGGCGTCCTCCTCGACTGATCCAAGAACGGCGGCGTTTAACATTATGGTAAAGAATCCACTTCTCATCACCTGTAGCAAACCTGTCTAAAAATGTTGCCTGAAAGAGTCCGAAAGCAATGATTGACAACAAAGAGCACGCTGCTGTCGATTCTCTGGAGACAGCTCGTGAGGAGCCCATTTTCCAACCACTGAAACCTTTCCAATGTGTTTTAGCTGGCGTACTACTTTTGTATGGGCCACGTTTAACTGTTCTGCAAGTTCCCGAGTAGTAACAGTAGGGTCTCTGAAACAAGACCTTCCAACATTTTGGAATGAAGTTTTTTGGACGATCCTCTTTTGGCTCTTCTTTCAAAGTGAAATCACCACTTCGGAAACGGGAAAATCACCTCCTGCCACTTATTTCATTCACTACATCATCCCCATAAATTCTCTGAATAGATCTTGCTGCCGCACTTGCATCAACAGCTTTATGAAACTCGTAGAGTAAAACATTTCTTATGCGATCTTTAGATGGGACAAACATGGTGGTAAAACAGAATTATATTTATGGGAAATAATTTTTTAATTGATTTCAATGGTGCAGAGTTGAAGTGATACCTTGAAAATCAACCATAATGTAACAATCAAAAGTAATCCATTAAAAATTTCATGACATAATTTCATGAGGTATTTTTTAAATCTATATCTATCATGACCCTTTTAAGTTTATGAGACGATTAGACCATTGTCTTTGTATAAGCCATAACGCAAGATAGGAAATTTCATATGCAAAAACGCCCAGTAGTTTCGCACAACTCTATCCCTCAGCAGAATCTCTTGGAAACATTATACGCTCCATATCCGTTCTTTTCAGACCCAGTTGAGTTATCGGAAACAAAAGCGCTTGTACTGTGACCTTTCCTCATAATGACCTTAAAACTTTTGCAACCATATTTCTTTTGAAATACATACACGCACATACATATATTGAAACACACACACATGTATATGCCTGTGTACTTTAATATGTATAAACACGTATATAATGATACACATCTTTGAATTTGATGACATTTCAACATTTTGATAAGACATGAAAAATGGAAATCGGTCAATGATGAGAGGGGAGAAAACTCAGCCAAACACAAGGAAGTTCTTTGTTGACCCACTCCGATATAAACAAACATGCACACACACACACACACACACACACACACACACACACACACACACATACACCCCCCACACACACACGCACTTACACGCACGAACACATACATTATGTATATCGTTGCTATTATGTTAAAATGTTGTATATTCACATTTGTTCGAATGCATTTTTTTCAATATGTATTTTTTCTTAACCGGTTCTTTTGGTCAAACTATCGTATCTCCAGCTGCTTCAGATACCAAGATATCAAAAATTATATATATATATATATATATATGTGTGTGTGTGTGTGTGTGTGTGTGTGTGTGTGTGTGTGTGTGTGTGTGTGTGTGTGTGATTATCTATGTGTGTGTATGCGCAAGCAATATAAGTATACATTTGTAAGTGTGTGTGTGTAAATATGCTATTATGTGCATATTGTATTTACTCTATGTATATGTGTATGTTGTTTGTGCCGACAGGTGTGTGTTTGTGTTTGCGTGCATGTGTATGTACGGTTGCATGCACTTGCTTAAGTGTGCATATGCGTACCAATGTGTCCAATTGTTTGTATAAGTTCAAATGTTGCGTTTCTTTGTGGATGAAAGTATGGGTATGTGTGAGTATGTGTGCCTTTATTTGTCTATGCGCGTATGTGAGTCTATGCACGTCTGCGTGTCAGTGTGTATATGTTTGTGTCAATGTGTACAATTAATTTTCTTGGAGCAGTATAACACCAGTATGGCGAACGTAAATTCTACCACGACTTTGAAATCTCTTCAACACAAGACCAACACACACACACACACACACACACACACACACACACACACACACACACACACTGAAACGCAAACACACTCCCATATAAAATGCATATTTATGTATGTATAAATCACGTGATCACGTGATCGACGGGACTGCCAGATGTTAGACAGATCGAAAGGGAGAACGGAACAACTTGAAATGAAAAGTTTTCCTTAAGTGCAACAGTCTAAACACTAGGCAATGCAACCTCAGACACACATACTCAGACAGATACAAGCACATACACGCATACATGCACACACATATATACATACACAAACACACATGTAAGCGTACACACATACGTATATACCTACGTACTTATATAATTGCGAAAATACATACTCATTATATATATATATATATGCATGCATATAAGTAAATGTATAGCTCTACCCAAACATGCACACAGGCTCAGACGCACTCACACATGCATACGTATGTGTGAGTGTACGCATTTTGAATGTAAGCATGTATATGTGTGGTTACGTCTAGGCACGCACAACAAACAATTTTCATATATAAAATATGCTAGAAGCAAGTCGAGTCAAGCAGAATGAAGGGAAAGAGAGAAAACGAAATAGAGAGAATTAGAAATAGATAGAGAGTAAGACAGATTGAAAGAGAGAGAGAGAGGGAGAGACAGAGACAGAGAGAGACAGAGAGGGAGAGAGACAGAGAGGGAGAGAGACAAACACAGAATGAGAAAGGAAGTTGAAGGTGGGATGGTGAAAGATTGCGAGCGGAAAATAAGTTTGAGTGATGTCCAGTTCCCTGATGCAGACTGTGCTATGATTTTAACATTTGAGGACACATATGCATGCATATGCACACAGCTGAGACAACATATGCATACATATATGCACACATGCACATACATGTAAGTATACATACACACACACACACACACACAGACACACACACACACACACTCACACACATATATATATATATATATATATATATATATATATATATATATATATATATATATATATATATATATATATATATATATACATATGTATGTATGTGTATACATATGTGTGTGCACGTGTGCATATGTATGTATAAATGTCTGTATACATGTATGTATGTTTTATATATATATATATATATATATATATATATATATGCCTGTATATATATATATGTATGTACACATACATATATAACATGTATATATATACGTATACACACACATACACACACATACACACAAACACACACATGCATGTCTACACATATTTGTGCGTTTATTTATTTACTGAATTAATAAACCGCGAAAATCAGTTCACCAAAAATATTTCTGACAGATTCCTCACCGAAATAAAGACAAGTCGGATGAGAAGAACTTGAAAATGAATGAAGAAAAGAGAGTGAGAGAAAGACAAAGTAGAGAGATACTGATAGGGAAAGAGAAAGTGAGAGATAATGAGAAAGAGAGAAAGAGAAAGAGAGAGAGAGAGAGAGAAAGAAAGAAAAGAGAATAGATTGATAGATAAATTAATAAGCGGATAATATATACTGACAACGATCTAATGTACCAGGAAACGAGAGTGCGATCAGTAGAGACACATAGTTAGTGAATAAGAGAGATAGAACGAAATTAAGCGAGGTAGTATACATACTGAGAGACATAAGGGAGTGATGTGCATATATTTTGTGCATATACACATATATATATACACGCAATATATATATATGTATGTATTACATACACTCACACAAAGAGAGAGGGGAAAAAAGACAGGCAAACCGACAGAAAGTGTGATACACACAGAGAGTTTGAGAGAATGAGAGATATATATACTTAGAAAGTGAGGTAGTTAGACGAAATGAAAGCTCCATTGCTGCTAAATGTTGCATCTTTTCCGCCATTGCAAATTTCTCCGCGGGCAAATGAAAAAAATTACTATCTGGCTATGACAGCTTCTGTTCTTCCTCCCCCTTTCTTACCCAATCTTACGCAAACCCTCTCACATACACACAACCTTCTAGATCTTGGCTTGTTTATTTGTTTGTACGTCTATTATTATTCATTTATTATTATTATTATTATTATTATTATTAATTTCTTTCCCTCCCCTTCTCCTCTGCTTTACACAGCGCTATTGCATCTCAGCAGGACTACACCGTTCACCATGGAATGGATTGATACTGTAAAGGCGGGAAGGGGTAGACTTCATGTGATTAGTAATATTATGATCGTTACTCTTGTTGTTGTTGTCGTTATTATTATTATTATTATTATTATTATTATTATTGTTATTATTATTATTATTATTATTATTATTATTTAGAGGTGGAGAATTATTTTTTTTTTTTTATAAAATTTATTAAAAAATATTTCGAGTTTTTGTTTTTACACCGCCTCGTTTTTTTGTTCTTGTAATTGTTAATATATTTTCTTTTTTATTCCATTTAAATTTTCGCATCATCATTATTATTATTATTATTATTATTATTATTATTATTATTATTATTATTATTATTATTATTATCATTATCATCATCATCATCATCATCATCATCATCATTATTAATTGTTTTGTTCGAAGGTTTGGGTTGGTTAAGTTTTGGGCAGACAGTTAAGTTAAAGGTTTGGGTAGAGTTGGGAAAACGGCGTCACCCTTCTCTGACTGATGTCCGAAGAAATTGGTTAACGAGATGCCACGTGTTCTACGGAGGGAAAGTCAGTGGTTTAGATATAAAAAAAAATCACATGCACAAAAAGTGGCAAATGGATAGTACCGTTTGTGTCAATTCAATGGCAGCCATGTTGATTATCACTAACATATACAAGGAAATATACACATACAAGCATACATACATACATACACACATGCATACATACATACATACATAATACATACATACATATGGGTGCAATAAATGCATGCACATAAATATACGTATATATATGCATACATATACGTACATGTATACAATATATATGTACTTATATATATGCACACAAACACAAATGTATATATATACATATATTTACATACATGCATATATATATATATATATATATATATATATATATATATATATATATATATATATATATATATATATATGTATGTATATATATATATGTATGTATATATATATATATATATATATATATGTAGATAGATACATACAGATAGATACATACATACATACATACATACATACATATACATGCATACATATGTGAACATATATACATTTACACGCATGCGTCCATCCATACATACAAACTGAGAAAGATATATAGATAGATCAACACCTCAGAAATTAGTATGCATATTTATGCATATGCTATGCGAAAGTTACAAGGACACACACTTCGACGCATGCACATAGACACACATACATATATTATTTTTACAGACAGTGACATTGAACTCATTGTTTACAAAATCGTTATAAATATTAATATTAAATTTTCCACATTTATTAAACCTTATATTCAGCTAATGTTCGTCATTGCTGTATGATTACAAAATTGTTTGTATGTGTGTGTGTGTATGTGTGTGTGTGTATGTGTATGTGTATGTGTGTGTGTATGTGTGTGTGTATGTGTGTGTATGTGTGTGTATGTGTGTGTGTGATTGTGTGTGCAAACGTGACCAATACATCTGTGTCAGAGCTATTGTCTTTATATATTTGTCAAACACGTAACATACAGAATTTGTACGAAGACTTCGATTAATCGGCCATGTTGGCTGAAAATACACACCAACCGATTTAAAAGAAATCTCTGACAGTTGTTTGTTAACAATCACTTTGCTTTCAAATAATCATGGGGGTCTTTGACTTCAGTTAGTACCGACCATGCATCTGGAGTTTTGGTTCAGAATCTCATCTGAAAACATTTTTTAGTGTGTTGACGGATTATCATGTTCACAATTTTGTTTAGGATTGAATAAAATGATGAAAAATATGAAGTTTATCAGAGAATCGCTTTCCATAATTCTGTGGAATTTTTCTAAAATTTTATGGCTTATATAGTGTTTACTATGCAATGCTGGTGTCTTATTGTCTCTTTTCCTTGATCTCCAATATAGTTTCCAAAGAAGTGTTTTTGTTTGTTTTTGTTCTCTAGGCATCGGTGACGAAAGGAACTTTTGATCTGATCTATATGCGACTCTTGAATAAAGAACACTAAAAGCCTTCCATATATTAGTGACAACTCTATATACGTTTGGCTGCTCTTTCCTGCAGGTTGAAAGATTACGTAAATATTTCCTTATCGTACACAATAGCATGTCCAAATGTTGTTGCTGTTTAAGTCAGAGATCAACTTTGATCAGGCAAGTCCGTTATAGAAGAGATTCTAGTCGTGGCCATCATATCTTATTGTCCAACATAGTGATTCCGCAAAAGCATTATCAAATGTAACTTTTATTTTTGAAGACCTTACTGTATTAGTAATGCTTTGGTTGCTATATCTAGAAAATGGAGCAATCACGCAGAGACTCTCTCACGAGCACAAAACTAAAGTATTTTCTGAATCTTTTGAAGCCTGCTTAATGTTGAAATCAACTTTATGTTGATACCAGTTCAGGATTGACATTTTCTCAATGATTTGACAGCTATTCAACGTGTTGACGAATATTTCATGTTGACATTTAGTCAATATTGTAACCTACCAAATGTATTGACACCTGATCAATATATTGACATTTTTCTCAACGTGTTGGCTTCTATTCAATGTTATATCTAGTCGACATAGAAACCTATTCAAATTTGACAACTATTCGATTAGTTGACATCTGCTCGATAGCGACATATTCGCAGTGTGCTGTTGTCTATTCAGTGTGTTGTCACTTACTCAGCGAGTTGACATCTAACCAATGTATGGATATCTAATTAAAGTATGTTCAGCCCTTTTCCGTCATATGTCCAAATGTTTCGTTGAAGTAACGGATGAATACCATATCGCTTACATTACATGATTACACTCTACCAATTGCTTACATAGCTCTCTTATTTTAACACAGATCTTTTAACATTTTGTTCAACAGTTGTTTAGTTATTCTACACCATATAATATCAATATCCCTACATAATAGCTTACACAGTCAGCTATTTTATGTGAAGAACATTTACTAGCTGGGTAAAATAAATAACGGCGCTGAGAAATTTTCTCAAG